>NW_026589447.1:1619064-1668666 GCF_907164565.1 Psammomys obesus | reverse complement strand
GTGTGTGTGTGTGTGTGTGTGTGTGTGTGTGTGTGTGTGTGTGTGTGTTTTCCTTCAGATTGTTTATATGGTGGATTTCATTGATGGATTTCGATATACTGAACTACCCCTGCATGCCTGGGATGAAGCTTACTTGGTTATGGTGGATGATATCTTTTATGTGTTCTTGGATTTAGTTTGTGAGTATTTTATTAAGTATATTTGAGTCCATGTTCATAAGAGAGATAGGTCTGAAGTTCTATTTTTTTTTTGTTGGGTTTTTGTGTGGTTTAGCTATCAAGGTTACTGTTGCCTCATAAAATGAGTTTGATAATGTTCCTGTTTCTATTTTGTGGAATAGTTTGAAGAGCACTGATGTTAGTTCTTCTTTGAAGGTCTGGTAGAATTCTACACTGAAACCATCTGGCCTTGGGCTTTATTTGGCAGGTAGACTTTTGATGACTGCTTCTATTTCCCTGAGGGATATAGGACTATTTAATTTATTTATCTAATCTTGATTTGGTAAATGGAAGCTATCAAGAAAATTGCCCATGTCATTTAGATTTTCAAATTTTGTGACGTATAGGCTTTTGAAGGAAAACCTAATGATTCTTTGAATTTCCTCAGTGTCTGTTGTTATGTCCCCTTTTCATTTCTGATTTTGCTGATTTGGAAACATTCTCTCTGTCTTTTAGTTAGTTTGGCTAAGGGTTTGTCTCTCTTGTTGATTTTTCTTAAAGAACCTGCTCATGGTTTCATTGATTCTTTGAATTGTTTTCTTGTTTCTAATTTATTTATTTCAACCCTGAGTTTGATTATTCTTTTGTGTGTGTCGACTTCTTCCCCCCCCCCAGGGCTTTCATGTGTGCCGTTTGTATGAGATGTCTCAAAATTATTTTCTTTCTTAATTGTTTATGAAGGCTCTTAGTGCAATGAACTTTCTTCTTAGCACTACTTTCATTGTGTCCCATAAGTTTGGGTAAGTTGTGCCTCAATTTTCATTTAATTTTAGGAAGTCTCTAATTTTGTTCTTTATTTCTTCTCTGACCCAGCTGTCATTGAGTAGAGAGTTGTTCAGTTTTCATGTGTATGTGGGCTTTTTGTTATTTCTGTTTTTGTTGAGGTTGAGTTTTAGGCCATAGTGGTCTGGTCTGATAGGAAACAAGGTATTATTTCAATCTTCTTGTATCTGTTGAGGTTTGCTTTGTGCCCGACTATGTGGTCAATTTTGGAGAAGGTTCCATGAGGTGCTGAGAAGAAGTTATACTCTTGAGTTTGGATGACAAGTTCTGTAGACATCTATTAGTTGCATTTGATTTAGGACTTCTGTAACTGTCATTACTTCCCTATTTAGCTTCTGTCTCAATGATCTGTCCTTTGGCGAGAGTCTGGTGTTGAAGGCTTCCACTATTAAGATATTGGGATCGATGTGTGATTTAAGCTTTTTTTTTTTTTTTTGACAAATGCAAGAGCCCTTATTTTTGATGGATAGATGTTCAGGATTGTGATGTCCTCCTGGTGGATTTTTCTTTTAATGAGAAAGAAGTGTCTGTCTCTATCTCTTTTAATTAATTTTGGTTGAAAGTCTATTTTATTAGATATTAGAATGCCTACTCCAGTTTGCTTCCTTGGTCTGTTTGCTTGCAGAACTTTTTCAGTCCTTTACTCTCAGGTAGTATTTATCTTTGTTGCAGAGGTGTGTTATTTGAATGCAGCAGAATGTTGGATCCTGTTTCTGTAACCATTCTGTTAATTGAAGAACTGAGACCATTGATATTAATAGACATTAGTGACCAGTAATTATTAATTCCTTTTATTGTGGAGTGATTGGTGACTGTGTGTTTGTGTGCTTGTTTTCTTTTGATTTTTGTTGTGATGGTGTCTTTATCCTGTATTTTCTTGGGTGTAGTTGATCTCGTTGAGTCAGAGTTTTCCTTCTAGTATCTTCTGTAGGGATGGGTTGCTGTGTATATATTGTTTAAATTTAGTTATGTCATAGAATATTTTGTTTT
The DNA here is from genome assembly GCF_907164565.1 of Psammomys obesus. NCBI lineage: Eukaryota > Metazoa > Chordata > Mammalia > Rodentia > Muridae > Psammomys > Psammomys obesus. Next base: position 1,666,675 of record NW_026589447.1, on the reverse strand, counting down.
CTTTATCTATGTCAATTGAAAGTTTTGCTGGATATAGTAGTCTGGGTTGCCATCTGTAGTACCTTAGTGTTTGCATGATGTCTGCCCTCCTGGCTTTCATAGTCTGTTGAGAAGTCTGGTGTGATTCTGATAGGTCTATCTTTACATGTTACTTGGCCTTTTTCCCTTGCTGCTTTTAATATTTTTCCTTTGTTCTGTAGATGTAGTATTTTGACTATTATGTGGCCAGAGTAGTTTCTTTTCTGGTCTAGTCTATTTGGTATTCTGTAGGCCTCTTGTATGTTTAAGGACATGTCTTTAAGTTGGAAAAGTTTTCTTCTATGATTTTCTGAAAATATTTTCTGGACCTTTAAACCTGGAATCCTTTTTTTTTTTTTTATCCATTCCTATTATTCTTAGGTTTAGTCTTTTCATGGTATCCTTGATATCTTGGATGTTTTGTGTGAGGACCTTTTCTGATTTAATGTCTTTTTTGAGAGATGTATTGATTTCTTCAATTGTATCTTCAGCGCCTGAGATTCTTTCTTCCATATCTTGAACTGTTGGTGATGTTTACCTCTGTGGTTCCTGATCTCTTTGCTAGGTTTTACATTTCCAGGAATTTCTCAGTGTGCGTTTTGTTTATTGATTATAATTCGGTTTTCATGTTTTGCACCATTCCCTTCATTGGTTTGAATTTGGATTCCTGTCTGTCCATGATGGCCTTTATTTATTTATTTTTTTGTCATTGTTGTTGCTCATTTCTTCTCTATGTGCTTCTATTTGTTTGGCTGTATTCACCTTTATTTCTTTGAGAGCTTTGTTCAGTTCCTCTTTAAGTGCCTCTAATAACTAGATAATCATAGACTTAAGTTCATTTTCCTGTATTTCAAATTAATTAAAATATCCATTGATTTGAGGGGTTGCTGGTCTTGAAGCCATGATGTGGTGACTTTTGTTGGATATGTTCTTACACCGGCCTCTAGCCCTCTGATTGTCTGTAACCTTCACTGTTTGCTCCTTGGGCTTGTACTGCAGACTGGGTCCATCTGTTTTTTGGCGTCTGGAGTATTCTTCAGGAACATGAAAGAGGTCCACCAGTTTGAGAGTGGATGTTGGTGTTTCAGATGCAGCTAAGAGAGGAATGTCGCAAGCAATCTGTGCAAGCACTGGTGTGTGAGTGGAAGTGTGCCTTGAAGGACCAGGAGCAAGAGCATGTAGATGCTCAGAATGATGGAACATAACCGCAGGTGGGGGTGCTGGTATGTATTGTGGGCGCAGCGTGTGTGTGTGCGCAAGTTCCCTGAATGGCTCAGTGGCCCACAGGTCTATCTGACTCTGTACTCCAGTCACTCAGGTCTGTCTGGGCTGCCCCATCTTGGTTCCAGGAATTGTTTGCTTGGACACCACTGGGAGACCCACAGAACAGGGGCTTGAATGTCGAGAATGCTGTTCTATGGATCCCTATGTTGCCCACAGTGTGGGTGTGCATGGGAAAGATCCATACCTGACTGTTAGTTCAGAGGGTCCCCTGGTCTGGGGCTATGCATCTACTCATTTGCAGTCATAAGCAGAAAGCACAGAGGGCCCATGGTTCTCTACTCTCAGATTTGGGCCCACAGGGTACCCGGTAGATTCTGGGAGCAGAGGTCCCAGAACCTAAGCACTCACCACCAGGGCAAGCAGAAGTACAGGGAATCCACAGTCTACCACTCCCAAATCCCAGATATGTCCACAGAAGGCCTGGATACAATCTTTCCCAGCTCATGGATTATCCTCTCTAGCCCAAGAAGCCTTAGAGTTGATGCTCTGGGTTTCAGCTGCCCATCCACTCACCAATTTTGGAGTTTTGGATCCTCTTCTCGGTCAGATACAGTGTTCACTGGTCACTGCCATCTCAGAGATCCAACTTTGGAACCTTTTAAGTAGTAGGTTTTCATGTGGCTTTTCAAAAGACCTTTCCTGTTAGTTGTCTCTCTCCAAATTCCCTCAACACTATTCTTGCATCCTCGCCTCATTTAATTCTCCTATTCTCCTATACTAGTTTCCCATTTGTCTCTTTATAACACTATATTCTATTTCCCCTTCCTTGTAAGATTCCCTCCTCCCTCTTTGACCCTCACTAGGGACCTAATATTTGTGCTTATTCAGATTGAAGCACACAAATGGAAAACTTAAACGCTAACATACCTATACAAGAAAAAATGCAATAATTGATTTTTGGGATTTAGGCTACTTCAGTCAGGATAATTGTCTAGATCTAGCCATTTACACAAATTTATAATTTCATTTTTTTTAGCAGCTGAATAATGTTCCTTTGTATAACTGTACTGCATTTTCATTATCCAATTCATCAGCTGATGGACATCTAGGATCATTCCAAATTTTGGCTATTATGTATAGAGCAGCAATGAACATGTGTGAGTAAGTATCTATGTAGTAAGATATAGAGTTCTCTGAGTATATGCCCAAGAGTGGTATATTTAGATCCTGAGGTATATTTACATTTTAACTTTTGGAGAAATCTCCACATTGATTTCTATACTTGCTGTATCATTTTGCACTTCCACCAGCAATGAATAAGTTTTCCATTTCCCTATATCCTCACCAGCATATGTTATGATTTGATGTATTGGTTTTGGACACTCCGAGTGGGATAAATTGGAATCTCAAAGTAATTTTAATTTGCATTTTCCTGATGGTGAAGAATATTAAGCTCTTAAAAACTGTTTCTCAGCCATTTGTGTTTCATCTTTTGAGAACTCAGTTTAGTCCCATGCCCCATGTTTTAGTATATGTGCTGCCAAAGCGAGCACAGACACCCCATGTTTTAATTCAGTTGTTTTCTTGACAGTTTAAGTTCTTTGTATATGCTAGATAATAATAACCCTTTATCAGATGTATAAATGGTATTTCTTTCTATTTTGTAGGCTGCCACTTTGCTCAAATGATGTAGTCCTTTGCTGTAAGATGCTATCTAGCTTCAAGGAATTCCATTTGTTAATTGTTGCTCTTAATGCCTGTGGTATTGGAATTTGGAAAGTCCTTTCCTATGTTATTGACTTTCACCTTATTAACTACTTTCTCCTCGGTCTCTCAAAAGCTACCACTGACAAAATTTAAAAGTATGCCACGGAGTGTAGAGAAATTTTGTAAGAAATGTGCCTGATGGAATATTTTTATCCTGAATATATAAAATATCTCTATAAATCATTGATTATCAAGTGGGTTCATATTTTTCAATCTTGGGGAGGGTCAACCATGTCTATAGATATTTTTGGTTGCAATAATGAGGGGATAGTGCTAAACATTTTACATTGTACAAGATATTTACCTACAACAGATTATCTGGCCCCAATACCAACAATCCTACTATTCAGGAACCCTGTTATATAAATCAATATCAAAATGATAAGTGGCCTATTAATTCTTTTTATTGAAAACAGATTCTTTTCTCACATGATATATCCTAATTATGGTTTCCTCTCCTACTATTTCTCCCAATTCCTCCCCACATTCCCTTTCACCCAGATCTATTCCCTTTTTGTCTCTCATTAGAAAAGAACAGGCTTCCAAGAGATAATAATATAAAACAACAAAAAATGTAAAAAGATAAAAACTGGAGCTGGAGAGATGACTCAGTGCTTAAGAGCACTATCTACCCTTCCAGTGGCTCTGAGTTCAATTCCAAGCAACCACATGGCAGCTCACAACCATCTATAGTAGGACTTGATGCCCTCTTCTGGCATGCAGGTGTACATACAGATAAAACATTCATATATACCAGCCAGAACAATAAAGAAAAATTAATAATATAAACATTATCAAAGATAACTTGAAAAGAAGTTTTGAGTTTTCCTGTAAAGTTATACATACTTACTTTATGACACAGTAGTTTTTAAACCCAAAAGGCATATATATGTCCAAAATTTTTTAATATGTTTATATATTTTTTTAATAACAAGCATAAGTTGGAAATATCCCAAATAGAACCGGCAAGACGGTTCAGCAGGTAAATACATTTGCTGCCAACAAGGACAACCTGAGTTTGATCCCTGGAATCTACATATTAGAAGTAGAGAACTGTCTCTCTCAAGTTGTCTTCTGATCCCAAACAAATCCACTGTGGAACATGTATGCTTCTGTCACCCCTGAATAAATAAATGTTTTAAAAGGAAATATCCTAAATATCAATCAGTAAGAGAATGGATAATATGGCATATCCATATAATGAAATACCTTTCAGTAATAGGACTGGATACCTCATTTTGTAAAGTGCTTACTGTTCAACAAAACACTTTTCAGTAATAAAAATGAGAATAAAGTTCAAAACATCTGGGAGGTGCACTTCACACCCACTAGGATGTCAATAATTAAAAAGTCGGATCATAACAAGTATTAGTGACCATGGGAGAAATAAAAACTTTTAGTGCTGGAAGGAAGGTAAAATGGAGTAACCACTTAAAAAATAAGATTGGTAGCTCCTGCAAAAGCTAAGCACTGAGTTACATATGATATAGCAATTCTTCTCTTAGGTATATATGTACTCAAGAGAAACAGAAAATATGTATATAGTAGATATTTACAGTGCCATTATTAATGTTAGCCAAAAGATTGAAACATCCTAGTGTCCACAAACTGATGAACTGTTACATAGCTATATGATAACACATCATTCAGTCAAAAAATGATTGAAATACTAATGCATGCTGCAAAACAGATATGCCAGTTAGGTTTCTGTTGCTGTGATAAACACCATTTCAAAATGCAACTTGGGGAGGAAAGTGTTTACAGATGTGGTTTATCATAAAGGAAAGTCAGGGAGGGAACTTAAGGCAGGAACCTGAAGGCAGCAAAGGACTCAAAGGCCATGGAGGAATGCTGATTACTGGTTTTCTCAGCCTGCATTCTTTTATCACCCAGAACTACCTGTCAATGGTAGCACCAAATAATAATAATAATAATAATAATAATAATAATAATAATAATAGGCTGGCCCCTCCTACATCAATCTTTAATCAAGAAAATGTGTAAATTTGCCTAAGTCAATATGATGAAGCCATTTTCTCCTTTGAGGATCCCTTTCGCTGAAAACTCTTAACTTATATCAAATTGAAAAAAAAAAAAAGCAAACAAACAAACAAAAACAAAAACCTAACCAGAACAATTGACTATGTCAATTTGGCACACAAACACATCACTATTAAACCATAACCTTTCCTTTTATTTTTGTCCTCAAGATGTCATGGTAGTGTTACTATATCAATATAAAACACAGTATAACTTTAAAAGTCCTATAATATCTTTTATTTTATTGGAAATAGATTCTTCTCTCATAAAATAGATCCCAGCCATGGGCTAGTTTCCCCTTCCTCTACTCCTCCTAGCACTTCCTTCTCCTCTTTCCCAGATCCACTTCCCCTCTGTTTTCCTTCAGAAAAAAAAAAAAGAAAAAGAAAAACAGGATTCCAGGAAACAACAAACACAACAAAACAAGACACAATAAGGCAAGACAAACCCTCATACTGAGGCTGCACAAGGCAGCCCAATAGGAGGAAGAATATCAAAAGCAGGCAAAAGAACCAGAGTCACACCCATTTCCACTGTCGGGAGTCCCACAAAAACACCAATCTAAAAGCCATAAAATATACTAAGAGGTATATACTAAGAGGTCTCTGTTGCAGACCTTGTGCTTGTGGCTTTAGCTTCTGTGAGCCCGTATGATCCCTGCCTGTTCAGTTAATTCAGTAGGCCACATTCTTCTGGTGTCCTCCACCACCACCACCCCTACTCCTATAATCTTTCCTTCTCCTTTTCCACTGAGTTCCCAGAGTTCCAAGTTGGGGGGAGGGACCTGATGGATATCTCCAATTTAGACTCTTTCTCCACATAATGTCTGGATATGGGTCTCAGGACCCACTCCCATCTGCTGCTGGACAAATGCTGTCTGCTGATGACTGCACAAAGCACCAATCTATGGGTACAACAGAACAGCAATAGAAATCATTTCATTGAATTTTTTTTGCCAGTCCTGTTTGGTTCTACCCTAGGCCTCTGGGCTATCCAGTCTACCATTCCTGGCCATCCAGGCAGTATGGGGCATGGGTTCCCCCTCATGGAGTGGAACCACACATTGGTTGGACACTCCCACAAGTTCTACACCACCCTTGTCTCAGCACATCTTGCAGGCAGGACAGAATGTATGTTGAGGGTTTTGTGGCTGGGTTGGTATCGAGGTTTCTCTTTTGGTAGCCTGAAGAGTGCCTCCCTGCACCAAAGAGACTAGAACATAGAAGTGAAGGTTCCATGAAGGAACCAGCTCAACCTCTCCACATTCAATGAGTTGCGTGAATGTTGTCCTCAGCAATACCACCCACCCCTTGCTATCAGTTTGTGGAGAGTGATTCTGTTCGAGCATCAGCCTGGGTTGTTTAGGGATCTTCATGGGACCTCTTACCCAGCAACTCAACAGAATGCAACCCAGTCTCATGACTGGAAGCCTTGCCTGTTTTAGAACAGATGGCCAGCTCAGACTCCACATTCTCCATTACTAGGAGTTCTCAGCATGGCCCCCCTCACCGATTCAAGAAACTTTCCGCTGCACTAGCCTTCTACAGCACCCTCCCTCCAAGTGCCCTCCAGTTCCAGCCGTCCCTTCCTGAGCTCTCTTCCTCCACCCCTTCTCCCAACCTGCTCTCTCCCGCTCCCATCCCCACCCACCATCTGTCCACCCACAAGATCTATTCTATTTCCCCTTCCCAGGGAGATCAATGTGTTCCCCCCGAGAGCTCTTCTCTTTACCTAACCCCTCTGAGTCTGTGGACTGTAGCTTGATCGTCATTTACTTAACAGCTAGTATCTATGGATTAGTGAGTACATACCATATTTGTCTTTCTGGGTCTGGATTACCTCACTCCAGATATATATATATATATATATATATATATATATATATATATATATATTAATAGCTCTATCCATTTACCTGGAAATTTCATGATGTCACTTTTTAACAGCTGAGTAATACTCTATTGTATAAATATTCTACATTTTTAAAAATCCAGTTGAGGGACATTTAGGTTGTTTTCAATTTCTTGTTATTATGAATAAAACCACAATGAATATAGTTGAGTGTTCTTGTGGTAGGATGGAGTGTTCATTGGGTACATGCTGAAGAATGGTAAAGCTGGATCTTGAAGTAAACATAGTGCCAATTTTCTGAGGAACTGCCATAATTTTTTCTATAGTGGTTGTATAACTTTGCACACCTACTAACAAGAGAGGAGTGTTTCCTTGGTAGAATTTTTAGGGTCACTTATGTATACTACCATACATTTGCAAATAATGATTCTTTGATTTCTTCTTTTCCAATTTGTATCCCCTTAATCGTCTTCAGTTACTTACTGTCCTGGCTAAAACTTCAAGTACTACATTGAAAAGATATGGGAAGACTGTACAACGTTAACTTGTTTCATTTGATTTGATGTTAGCAATCAACTTGCTGCAAATTGCCTTTATTATGTTTAGGTATTTCCCTTGTATCCCTAATCTTTCTAAGACTTTTATCATGAAGGGGTGTTGGAATTGGTCAAAGGCTTTTTGGCACTTAATGAAATGACCATGTGAGGTTTTTTTTTTTTTTTCAGTTTATTTATATTGTGGATTACATTTATTGCTTTTGTGTCTTGAACCATTCCTGCATCTCTGGGATGAAGGTTATTAGATCACAGTGGATGATCATTTTGATGTATTCTTAGAGTCAGTGTGCAAATATTTTTATTGAATATTTTGGCATCTTGTTCATAAGGGAAATTGGTCTGTAATTTTTTTCTCTGTTGAGTCTTTATACAATTTGGGTATCAGAATCACCGTGGCCTTACGAAATGAATATGGCAATGTTCTTTTTTAAATTTATTTTTATTTTTATATTAATTACACTTTATTCACTTTACATCCCAGCAGTAGCCCCCTCCCTCATTCCCTCCGAATCCTCACCCTCCTTCCCTCATCTCCTCCCTGCCCTTCTCTAAGTCCAATGATAGTCGAGGTCCTCCTTCTCTTCAACAACCCTATATATGACAAAGGGCTAATATCCAGAATATATAAAGAAATAAAGAAGTTAAAAAACAACAAATCAAACAATCCAATTAAAAAATTGGATAAGGAGCTAAAAAGAGAATTCTTTGTAGAGGAATATAGAATAGCAGAGAAACACTTAAAGAAATGCTCAACATCCTTAGTCATCAGGGAAATGCAAATCAAAACGACCCTGAGATTTAACCTTACACCCATCAGAATGGCCAAGATGAAAAACTCAAGTGACAACACATGCTGGAGAGGTTGTGGAAAAGAAAAACTCTCCTCCACTGCTGGTGGGAATGTAAATTTGTACAACCACTTTGGAAATCAATCTGGTACATTCTCAGGCAATTAAGAATAGTGCATCCTCCAGATCCAGCTATACTGCTCCTAGGTATATATCCAAAATATGCTCAAGTACACAACAAGGTCATTTGTTCAACCATGTTTGTAGTAGCTTTATTCGTAATAGCCAGAACCTGAAAACAACCCAAATGTCCCTCAACGGAGGAATGGATACAGAACTTGTGGTACATTTACACAATGGAATACTACTCAGCAATTAAAAACAAGGAAGTCATGAAATTTGCAGGCAAATGGTAGGATCTAGAAAAGATCATCCTGAGTGAGGTATCTCATAGACACAGAATGGTGGATCAATGGAACCGAATAGAAGACCCAGAAATGAACCCATATACCTATGGATACTTGATTTTTTACAAAGAAGCCAAAACCATTCAATGGAAAAAAGACAGCATCTTCAACAAATGGCGCTGGTCCAACTGGATGTCTACATGAAGAAAAATAAAAATAGATCCATATTTATCACCCTGCACAAAACTAAAGTCCTCCACCCTCTGCATGAATGCCCCTCCCCAAGTCCACTGATAGGGGAGGTCTTCTTTTCTTTCTTTCTGATCCTAGTGAATTAGGTCTCATCAGGAGTGGCTGCAATGTCTTCTTCTGTGGCCTGGTAAGGCTGCTCTCCCCTCAGGGGGAGGTAATTAAAGAGCAGCGTGGCAATGTTCTTATGTTTTTATTTTGTGGAATAGTTTAAGGAGTATTGGTGTTAACTTTTCTTTAAAAGTCTGATAGAATTATGTACTAAAACTGTCTGGCCCTAGGCTTTTTTCTGGTTGAGGGACTTTAATGACTGCTTTGATTTCACTAGAGGTTATGGGAGTATTTAAATTGCTTACCTGATCTTGATTTAACTTCGGTAAGTGGTACCTACTGAGAAAATGATCCATTTATTTTAGATTTTGGATTTGGTGCAGTGAAAGTTTTAAATTATATCTTTATAATTCTCTGGATTTCCTTGGTCTCTATTATTAAGTTCCCCTTTTCATTTCTGATTTTAATTTGGGTACTCTCTTTCTGCCTTTTAGTTAATTTGGATAAGGGTTTGCTTATATTGTTGATTTTCTCTATGAACCAACTCTTTGTTTCATTGATAATTTGTATTGTTTTCTTACTATCTATTTTATTGTTTTTCAGCCATCAATTTTATTATGTCTGGTGCCTATTCCTCTTTTTTTCTTTCACTTCTGTTTTATCAAGTTAAGAAATACATGCTACAGATGTCCTCAAAATCTTAACAAGAATTAGTTCTCAGTGTGTGATTCAAATTTTTTTCTTTTTTTATTAATTACACTTTATTCACTTTGTATCCCCCCCATAAGCTCCTCCCTCCTCCCCTCCCAATCCCACCCTCCCTCCCCCTTCTTCACGCATGCCCCTCCCCAAGTCCACTGATAGGGGAGGTCTCCCTCTCCTTCCTTCTGGTCTTAGTACATCAGATCTCATCAGGAGTGGCTGCATTGTCATCTTCTGTGGCCTGGTAAGGCTGCTCCCCCCTCAGGGGGAGGTAATTAAAGAGCAGGCCAATCAGTTCATGTCAGAGACAGTCCCTCTTCCTATTACTATGTAACCCACCAGGACACTGAACTGCCATGGGCTGTATCTATGCAGGGGTTCTAGGTTATCTCCATGGGTGGTACTTGGTTGAAGTATGAGTCTCTGGGAAGACCCCTGTGTTCAAATTTTCTGGTTCTGTTGCTCTCCTTGTGGAGTTCCTGTCCTCTCCAGATCTTACTATTTCCCACTTCTTTCATAAGATTCTATGCACTCTGCCCAAAAGTTGGTCCTAAGTCTCAACATCTGCTTTGATATTCTGCAGTGCAGACCCTTTCAGAGACCCTCTGGGGTGGGCTCCTAACTCGTTCCCTGTTTTCTTCTTCTTCTGATGCTATCATCTTTTCGTTTCAGGATGGGGATTGAGCATTTTAGTCAGGGTCCTCCCTCTTGATTAGTTTCTCTAGATGTACACATTTTAGTAGGTTTATCTCATATTATATGTCTGTATGAGTGAGTATATACCGCGTGTGTCTTTCTGCTTATGGGACAGCCCACTCAAGATGATCCTTTCCAGTTCCCACCATTTACCTGAAAATTTCATGATTTCCTTATTTTGCTTTTTTTATATAATTTTTTTAATTTTATTTTTTATGAATTACACTTTATTCACTTTGTACCCCTCCATAAGCTCCTCCCTCCTCCCCTCCCGATCCTACCCTCCATCCCCCTTCTTCATGCATGCCCCCCCCCAAGTCCACTCATAGGGGAGGTCCTCTTCTCCTTCCTTCTGATTTTAGTCTATTAGGTCTCATCAGATTTCCTTATTTTTCATTGACGAGTAAAAAGATTCTCAGCTTCATATGGAGAAACAGAAAACCCAGAATCTCTAAAACAATCCTGTATAACAGGTAATCTGGAGGTATCTCCATCCCTGATCTCAAGCTGTACTACAGAGCAATAGTAATAAAAACTGCATGGTATTGGCATAGAAACAGAAAGGACGATTAATGGAACCGAAAAGAAGACCCAGAAATAAACCCACACACATATGAATATTTGATTTTTGACAAAGAAGCCAAAACCATTCAATGAAAAAAAGACAGCATCTTCAACAAATGGCGCTGGTCCAACTGGATGTCTACATGCAGAAAAATGAAAATCGATCCATATTTATCACCCTGCACAAAACTAAAGTCCAAGTGGATCAAAGACCTCAACATAAAACCAGATACTCTAAATCTGTTAGAAGAAAAAGTGGGGAACAGCCTAGAACTCATTGGCACAGGAGACAACTTCCTGAACAGAACACCAACAGCACAGGCTCTAAGAGCAACAATCAATAAATGGGACCTCATGAAACTGAAAAGCTTCTGTAAAGCAAAGGACACTGTCATCAAAACAAAACAACCGCCTACAGATTGGGAAAGAATCTTCACCAACCCTTTATCTGACAGAGGACTAATATCCAGTATATATAAAGAACTAAAGAAGCTGAAAAGCAACAAATCAAGTAATCCAATTAAAAAATGGGGAACAGTGCTAAACAGACACTTCTCAATAGAGGAATATTGAATGTCAGAGAAACATTTAAAGAAATGCTCAACCTCATTAGCCATTAGGGAAATGCAAATCAAAAACGACCCTGAGATTTCACCTTACACCCATCAGAATGGCCAAGATGAAAATCTCAAGTGACAACACATGCTGGAGAGGTTGTGAAGAAAGGGGAACCTTCCTCCCCTGCTGGTGGGAATGTAAACTGGTACAACCACTTTGGAAGTCAATCTGGCGCTTTCTCAGACAATTAGGAATAGTGCTACCTCAAGACCCAGATATACCACTGCTAGATATATACCCAAAATTTGCTCAAGTACACAACAAGGACATTTGCTCAACCATGTTTATAGAAGCTTTATTTGTAATAGCCAGAACCTGGAAACAACCCAGATGTTCATCAACGAAGGAATGGATACAGAAATTGTAGTATTTCTACACAATGGAATACTACTCAGCAATCAAAAAGGAGGAAACCATGAAATTTGCAGGCAAATGGTGGGATCTAGAAAAGATCATTCTGAGTGAAGTATCCCAGAAGGAGAAAGACAAACATGTTATATACTAGCTTATATAGACCTATAAGATATGATAAGATATGATAAACATAAACCTAAAAAAGATAATCAAGAAAGCAGACACGGGGTAAGATGATCAATCCTCATTTAGAAAGACAAATGGGATATACATTGATCGTATGACAGGAGTCTACCACAGAAGGCATCTGAAAGACACTACCTAGCAGTGTTTCAAAGCAGATACTAAGACTCATAACCAATCCTTCGGCAGAATACAGAGAATCATATGAAAGAAGGGGAGTTAGTATGATGTGGAAAGGATAGGAGCTCCACAAGGACCAAATATATCTGGGCACAGGGTGTTTTCTGAGACTGACACTCAACCAAGGACCATGTATGGATATAACCTAGAACCTCTGCTCGGATGTAGCCCGTGGTAGCTCAGTAACCAATTGGGTTCCCATAGTAAGGGGAACAAGGACTATTTCTGACAGGAACTCAATGGCTGGCTCTTTGACCTCCACATCCCCCAAGGGAAGAGCAGTCCTGTTAGGCCACAGAGGAGGACTTTGCAGCCAGTCCTGAAGATACCTGATAAAACAGGGTCAGATGAAAGGGGAGGAGGTCCTCCCCTATCAGTGGACTTTGAAAGGGGCAGGGAGGAGATGAGGAAGGGAGGGTGGAATTGGGAGGGAATGAGGGAGTGGGATACAGAGTTAACAAAATGTAACTAATAAGAAAAATTAAAAAAAAATCTTTATTAAAAAAAAGAAAGAGAAGGTACAAATGAATAAAATTAAGGATAAAAGGAAAAAACAAAAAATAAGCTTTATTCACTTTGTATCCCCCCCATAAGCCCCTCCCTCCTCCCCTCCCGATGCCACCCTCCCATCCCCTTCTTCACGCATGCTCCTCCCCAAGTCCACTGATAGGGGAGGTCCTCTTCTCCTTCCTTCTGATCTTAGTCTATCAGATCACATCAGATTTCCTTATTTTTCATTGCCAAGTAATATTCCATTGTGTATATGTACCCCAATTTCTGCATCCTTTCTTCAGTTGAGGGTCATCTGAGCTGTTTCCAGCTTCTGGCTATTACAAATAAAGCTGCTACAAACATGGTTGAGCAAATGTCCTTATTGTGTACTTGAGCCTCTTTGGGATATTTGCCTAGGAGTGGTATGGCTGGATCTTGAGGAAGCACTATTCCTAGTTGTCTGGGAAAGTGCCAGATTGATTTCCAGAGTGGTTGTACAAGTTTACGTTCCCACCGGCAGTGGAGGAGGGTTCCCCTTTCTCCACAACCTCTCCAGCATGTGTTGTCCCTTGAGTTTTTGATCTTGGCCATTCTGATGGGTGTAAGGTGAAATCTCAGGGTTGTTTTGATTTGCATTTCCCTAATGGCTAATGAGGTTGAGCATTTCTTTAAATGTTTCTCTGACATTCAATATTCCTCTATTGAGAATTCTGTTTAGCTATGTTCCCCATTTTTTAAAATTGGATTATTTGGTTTGCTGCTTTTCAGCTTCTTTAGTTCTTTATATATACTGGATATTAGTCCTCTGTCAGATAAAGGGTTGGTGAAGATTCTTTCCCAATCTGTAGGCAGGCGTTTTGTTTTGATGACAGTGTCCTTTGCTTTACAGAAGCTTTTCAGTTTCATGAGGTCCCATTTATTGATTGTTGCTCTTAGAGCCTGTGCTGTTGGTGTTCTGTTCAGGAAGTTGTCTCCTGTGCCAATGAGTTCTAGGGTCTTCCCTACTTTTTCTTCTAACCGATTTAATGTGTCTGGTTGCATGTTGAGGTCTCTGATCCACTTGAACTTTGGTTTTGTGCAGGGTGATAAATATGGATCTATTTTCATTTTTCTACATGTAGATATCCAGTTAGATCAGCACCATTTGTTGAAGATGCTATCTTTTTTCCATTGTATGGTTTGGGCATCTTTATCAAAAATCAGGTGTCCATAAATGTGTGGGTTTATTTCTGGGTCTTCTGTTTGGTTCCATTGATCCACCATTCTGTTTCTATGCCCGTACTATGCAGTTTTTATTATTGTTTCTCTATAGTACAGCTTAAGATCAGGGATGTGCCTATTCCTCTTAAGTGTGCTTATTCCTTTTTGTTTTGTGCTTTCAGATGTGCCATTGAGTTGCTAGTAGGAGATCGTGTCCAAATTTTTCATGTAACCACTTAGTTGTATGAGCATTCTCTTAGCATGACATTCATTGTGTCTCATAAGTTTGGTATGTTGTGTATTCATTTTCATTCAGTTCTAGAATACCTTTAGTTTCTTTCTTTTTCTGCCTTGACCCATTTTTTTATTCAGTAGGGAGCTGTTCAGTTTCCATGAATTTGTAAGCTTTCTTTATGTTGTTGTTAATAAACAGCTTTAATCCATGGTGGTCAGATTGGATGCAAGGAGTTATTTCAATTTTCCTTTATCTATTGAGCCTTTTTTCATGACAGAGTATGTAGTCAGTTTTAGAGAAAGTTCCATGAGGTGCTGAGAAGAAGGCATATTCTTTTGTTTGGGTGGAATGTTCTGTATAGGTTCATTTGACTTATAACATCAATTAACTCCAACATTTCTCTGTTTAGTTTTTGTGTGAATCACCTATTGGTGAGACTGGAGTATTGAAGTCTCCCACTATCAGTGTGTGAGGGTAAATATGTGATTTAAGCTATAGTAGTGTTTCTTGTACGAAAGTGGGTGCCCTTATGTTTAGAGCATAGATGTTAATCATTGAAATGTCATATTGGTGATTTTTTTCCTTTGATGAGTATGCAGTGCCCTTTCCCATCTCTTCTGATAAATTCTGTTTTGAGGTCTATAGTGTTAGATATTGAAAAAGCTACACCAGCTTGTTTCTTGGGTCCATTTGTTTGGAATATCTTTTTCCAACCCTTTACCCTGAGGTAATGTTTATTCTTGTTGTTGAGGTATGTTTCGTGTCTGCAACAAAGGATGGATCCTGTGTTCACATTCATTCTGTTAATCTGTGTTTTTATTGGGGGAATTGAGACTATTGATATTGAGAGATATCAATGGTCAATGATTTCTAATTACTTTTATTTTGTTGTTGTTGTTAGTGGTGGTGGTAGTGGTGGTGGTGGTGGTGGTGGCGTGTGTCCTTTTTTTTTTTTTTTTTTTGCTTTTGCTGGAATAAGATTATTCATTTCCTGTGTTTTCACAGGTATAGTTAACCTCCTTGGTTTAAAGGTCTCCTTCTAGTACTTTATGTAGAACCGGATTTGTGGATAACTATTGTGTTAATCTGACTTTATCATGGAATACCTTATTTTTTTTGTATTTATGGTGACTGAAAGTTTTAGGGTGTTGAAAGTACCAGGCTTGGTACTTTGATCCCCTTCTCCAAAAGTCATCAGTCCCAGGAACTAGACCATAGGTCACCAATTCCAGGAATAAACAAACAAACAAAATAAACCAAAAAAAAAAAAACCTCATAAAATCCCCTACCCAAGGAATAGATAGCCTGAGGATAACCACAAGAATGGGAGGGTATCTTATCTCACAGTGGGGCATCTGTGCTGGGCAGCCTACTGACCTAACATTCCTGAGGTCTATAGATAGCTCGCACAATGTTTTATGTTAGTTAGCCAGTCACTCTGTAACACCCTTGCCCTTGCTGAATGTCATCCAATCGTGTAACTGCTAAGCTGAGAATTCCAGGTTCTTGCTCAAACCCCACATAAAAACCCTGCCATGCAGCTGCGTGGGGATCTCCTCTCTGAGCCACTGCATTGGTGACAATGGAGAGACTGGGCTTAAGCCTGCATAAAGCTCTTTGCTCTTGCATACATGGTCTGGCTTCTGGTGGTCTTTGGGGACCTTAAGATCTGGGTGTAATATTTGGGGGCTTGTCTTAGATCCCCAGGACCCCCAAGAACCCCTGGCACATAGAGCTGAACACAGGCTGGTCAGTGAGTGGTCTGTTCGTGTCTTCCTTGTGTCTCAGAGATACTGGTTTATGTTTTGTGTTTCTTTGTTCTGGATCCAGCAAACTCTACCTTTGCAATTCTCTGGTCGACCAAGTTTTCTCTGGAAACATCTGTGTCTGTTCATGAATGTCCTTGTCCTTTTCATTGTTTTATGGTGGGTCTTCTTGACATGATTTAACCATGGGTAAAACTCTTGTTTAGTTCCAGGCCAACAGAGCCACTGGTCTTAGAAGCTCAACCACAAGGGGCAGGTCCCTGGCAGGGTGACTCAAATCATGGTCCACAAGCTCTGTTTCTCTAGCCTTTAGCTGTGATGGGAAAGAGCCTGCTGGGAAGGCCGGAAGGCTGGCAACAATGGCCACAGGTGTACAAGACTGCCTCTGGGAAGAAACAATGGTGGTGGTGGCCGCTTCTCTTCTATGAAGAGGCGAGGAGGCATACCAAGGGCTGGCTGCAGTGGGTGGCTTCCCATGCAACACTGCTAGCAAGTAACAAAGTGCCTGAAATCACAGCCAGAAGAAATAAGAAAAGTTTTGTCTGTTTTAGATGTATGTATGGCCATTACATGTTTCTGACTGATCTTAAATGATTAATATGTTCTGTATGTCTTGGTTATAGATTAACAGTTATCAGATATGTTTAAAGTTTAAATTCAAACTCTTGTTTAGAACGTGTGTGTGTGTGTGTGTGTGTGTGTGTGTGTTTGTAACATCTTTAGAAAGACAGATTTTTTTAAATGGTAACCATGTGACTTGCCATATGATATGACCCCCACCATCTTAAAATTGCCATGTGGTGTGGGTCAGGGCAAAAAAAAAATTACAAAACCTCTTACTTGTAATGAATTCTGTTTATCATCCTATCTACTTTTAAACTAAGAAGACAAGTCTCATTTTTAATTGGTATTGATTTTAGAGACTGAATTGTTTACACTGGTAAAACTTGGTTTTGACTTTTAAAATTATGGTTATGCTTTGTGACTTCATGCCTAAAAAGGATACTTTATTTTGATATTTCAAAAACAGATTTCTTCTAAAAATGTGTTTAAGGCTATGAAATATTTTAAAGTTTATCGGGTATTTTGTAATAATGTCTTTATATATGTATGTATGTATATAATTTAGGATTGTGTTTTTTTTTTAATTTTATTTTTAGATACATTTTGTTAACTCTGTGTCCCAGCTGTATTCCGCTCCTTCATTCCCTCCCCAACCGCACACTCCCTCCCTGCCCCTTTCCAAGTCCACTGATAGGGGAGGACCTCCTCCCCTTTCATCTGACCCT
Organism: Psammomys obesus; assembly: GCF_907164565.1. NCBI lineage: Eukaryota > Metazoa > Chordata > Mammalia > Rodentia > Muridae > Psammomys > Psammomys obesus. Next base: position 1,649,444 of record NW_026589447.1, on the reverse strand, counting down.
GTTTTATCAGGTATCTTCAGGGCTGGCTGCAAAGTCCTCCTCTGTGGCCTAACAAACTGCTCCTCCCCTGGGGGGGGGGGGTCAAACAGCCTGCCCTTGAGATCCTGTTAGAAATAGTCCGTGTTCCCCTTACTTTGGAAAACTACTTGGTTACTGAGCTACCACAGGCCACATCCGAGCAGAAGTTCTAGGTTATATTCATAGATGGTCCTTGGTTGCGTGTCAGTCTCAGAAAAGACCCTGTGCCCAGATATATTTGGTCCTTGTAGAGCTCCTATCATTTCCATATCATACTAACTTCCCTTCTTTCATATGATTCCCTGCACTCTGCTGAGGGTTTGGTTATGAGTCTTAGTGTCTGCTTTGAAACACTGCTAGGTAGAGTCTTTCAGATGCCTTTTGTGGTAGACTCCTGTCATAAGTTCAATGCACATCCCATTTGTCTTTCTAAATGAGGATTAATCACCTTTGCCTGTGTCCACTTTCTTGATTATCTTCTTTAGGTGTGTAGATTTCATTATGTTTATCATATCTTGTAGGTCTATATAAGCGAGTATATACCAACTTTGTCTTTCTCCTTCTGGGATACTTCACTCAGAATGATCTTTTCTAGATCCCACCACTTGCCTGCAAATTTCATGATTTCCTCCTTTTTGATTGCTGAGTAGTATTCCATTGTGTAAAAATACCACAATTTCTGTATCCATTCCTCCGTTGATGGACATCTGGGTTGTTTCCAAGTTCTGGCTATTACAAATAAAGCTGCTACGAACATGGTTGAACAAATGTCCTTGTTGTGTACTTGAGCAAATTTTGGGTATATACCTAGGAGTGGTATAGCTGGGTCTTGGGGTAGCACTACTCCTAGTTGTCTGAGAAAGTGCTAGATTGACTTCCAAAGTGGTTGAACCAGTTTACATTCCCACCAGCAATGGAGGAGGGTTCCCTTTTCTCCACAACCTCTCCAGCATGTGCTATCATTTGAGTTTTTCATCTTGGCCATTCTGATGGGTGTAAGGTTGAGCATTTCTTTAAGTGTTTCTCTGCCATTCGATGTTCCTCTTTCGAGAATTCTCTGTTTAGCTCTGTTCCCCATTTTTTAATTGGATTACTTGGTTTGTTGCTTTTCTGCTTCTTTAGTTCTTTATATATACTGGATATTAGCCCTCTGTCAGATAAAGGGTTGGTGAAGATTCTTTCCCAATCTGTAGGCTGTCTATTTGTTTTGATGACAGTGTCTTTTGCATGTAGATATCCAGTTGGTCCAGCACCATTTGTTGAAGATGCTGTCTTTTTTCCATTGAATGGATTTGGCTTCTTTGTCAAATATTGAGTATTCATAGGTGTGTGGGTTTATTTCTGGGTCTTCTATGCGGTTCCATTGATCCTCCTTTCTGTTTCTATGCCAATACCATGCAGTTTTTATTACTGTTGCCCTGTAGTACAGCTTGAGATCGGGAATGGAGATACCTCCAGATGATCTGTTGTTGTATAGGATCGTTTTAGAGATTCTGGGTTTTTTGTTTCTCCATATGAAGCTGAGAATCTTTTTTTCAAGGTCTGTAAAGAATTGAGTTGGTATTTTGATGGGAATTGCATCAATGTTCATAAGAGAGATAGGTCTGAAGTTCTCTTTTTTTGTTGGATCTTTGTGTGGTTTAGGTATCAAGGTGACTATGGCTTCATAGAATGAGTTTGGTAGTGTTCCTTCTATTTCTATTTTGTGGAATAGTTTGAGGAGAATTGGTGTTAGTACTTCTTTGAAGGTCTTGTAGAATTCTGCGCTGAAGCCATCTGGTCCAGGGCTTTTTTTGGAGGGGAGACTGTGAATGACTGCTTCAATTTCCTTGGGAGATATAGGGCTGCTCAGTCTTTCTACCTGATCTTGACTTAATTTTGGTAGATGGAATCTGTCAAGAAAGTTATCCATTTCATTTAGATTTTCAAATTTTGTGCCATATAGGCTTTTGTAGTATGACCAAATAATCATTTGGATTTCCTCAGTGTCTGTAGTTATGTCCCCATTTTCCTTTCTGATTTTGCTGATTTGGATAGGTTCTCTCTGCTTTTTAGTTAGTTTGGCTAAGGGTTTGTCTATCTTGTTGATTTTCTCAAAGAACCAGCTTTTTGTTTCATTGATTCTTTGGATAATTTTATTTGTTTCTAATTGATTGATTTCTGCCCTTAATTTGATTATTTCCAGCCGTCTGCTCCTCTTGCGTGTATCTGCTTCTTTTTTTTCTAGATTTTTCAGTTGGGCCATTAAGTTGTTTGTATGTGATGTTGCGGATTTCTTCTTGTAGGCACTTAGTGCTATAAATTTTTCTCTGAGCACTGCTTTCAATGTGTCCCATAAATTTGGGTATGTTGTGCCTTCATTTTCATTGAATTCTAGAAAGTCTTTAATTTCTTTCTTTATTTCTTCCTTGACCCAGCTGTCATTGAGTAGTAAGTTGTTCAGTTTCGATGTGTGTGTCGGCTTTTTGTTGTTTCTGTTGTTGTTGATGTCCAGCTTTAGTCCATGGTGGTCAGATAGTATACAAGGGATTATTTCAATCTTTTTGTATCTGTTGAGGCTTGCCTTGTGACCAACTATATGGTCTATTTTGGAGAAGGTTCCATGTGGTGCTGAAAAGAAGGTGTACTCTTTTGAGTTTGGGTGAAAAGATCTGTAGACGTCTATTAGGTCCATTTGATTTAGGGATTCTGTGAGTGCTTTTATTTCCCTATTTGGTGTCTGTCTGGTTGATCTGTCCCTTGATGAGAGTGGGGTGTTGAAGTCTCCCACTATTAAGGTATTAGGATCAATGTATGATTTAAGCTTTAATATTGTTTCATTTACGAATGTAGGTGCTCTTGTATTTGGGGCATAGATATTCAAAATTGTGATGTCCTCTTGTTGGACTTTTCCTTTGATGAGAATATAGTGGCCCTCCTTATCTTTTTTGATTAACTTCGGATGAAAGTCTATTTTATTAGATATTAGGATGGCTACTCCAGCTTGTTTTCTGGAACCATTTGCTTGAAAAACATTTTTCCAGCCCTTTACTCTGAGGTAGTGTTTATCTTTGTTGCATAGGTGTGTTTCTTGGATGCAACAGAATGTTGGGTCCTGTTTCCGTAACCATTCTGTTAGCCTGTGTCTTTTTATTGGTGAGTTGAGTCCATTAATATTGATAGATAATATTGACCAATGCATGTTAGTTCCTTTTGTAATGGAGTCGATGATCTTACCTTGTTTCATTGCTTGTTTTCTTTTCCTTTTTGTTGGGATATTATCTGTATGCCCTGTTTTCTTGGGTGAATTCGTTTTCGTTGGATTGGAGTTTTCCTTCTAGTATCTTCTGTAGGGTTGGTTTGCTGTATAGATATTGCGTAAATTTAGTTTTGTCATGGAATATTTTGTTTTCTCCATCTATGTTGATTGAAAGCTTTGCAGGGTATAGTAGTCTGGGTTGACATTTGTGATCTCTTAGAGTCTCCATGATGCTTGCCCAGGCCCTTCTGGCTTTCATAGTTTCTGATGAGAATTCTGGTGTGATTCTGATAGTTCTACCTTCATATGTTACTTGGCCTTTTTCCCTTGCTGCTTTTAATATCTTTTCTTTGTTCTGTAGATTTAGTGTTTTGACTATGATGTGACGTGATGTGTTTCTTTTCTGGTCTAGTCTAGTTGGTGTTCTGTAGGCCTCTTGTATATTTATGGACATCTCTTTCTTTAAGTTGGGAAAATTTTCTTCTATGATTTTCTTGAAAATATTTTCTGGACCTTGGAACCTGGAGTCTTCTTTTTCATCAATTCCTATTATTCTTAGATTTTGTCTTTTCATAGCATCCTTGATTTCTTGGATATTTTGTGATTGGAACTTTTCTGATTTTACTTTTTCTTTGAGAGAAGTATCAATTTCTGCAAGTGTGTCTTCAGGTCCAGAGATTCTCTCTTCCATCTCTTGTATTCTGTTGGTGATGCTTACTTTTGTGGTTCCTGATCTTTTCTCCAAGTTCTCCAGCTCAAGACTTTTCTCATTTTGTGTTTTCTTTATTGATTCTAATTCTGTTTTCATGCCTTGCACCATTTCTTTTATGTGTTTGAATTTGGATTCTTGTCTCTCTACGATGGACTCTATTTCTTTGTTCATTTCCTTTTTGTATGCCACTAATTTTTTCTCTACTTGTGCCTCTATTTGTTTGGCTATGTTTGCCTGTGTTTCTTTAAGGGTTTTGTCTATTTCTTCTTTCTTTACCTCCAATTGACTGGCCAACTCTTTGAAAGATTTGTTCATTTCCTCCTTATGAGCCTCAAATAATTGAGCAAGCATGGCTTTAAGGTCATTTTCCTGTGCTTCTGATGAATTGGAGTATCCATCGATTTTGGGGTTTGCTGGTGAAGTCATGATGTCCTGATTTATGTTGGAAGTGTTCTTTCGCCTACCCCTGGCCATTGGCTTATCTGAGACCCTTCCCTGTTTGTTTTTGGATTCTGCCGATCAGACTGGTACTGTCTCTCTCTCGAGTCTGGAGAATTCTTCAGGAAGTTGAGAGAGGTCCCATGTCCTTAGCGTGTGCTGAGGACTAGCTGTACCTGTGGGAGGAAAGTACGCAGGCACAAACAGAGGCAAATGCAAGCGTGTGTGTGTGTGTGTGTGTGTGTGTGTGTGTGTGTGTGTAAGTGGGCGTGGGCGTGTGTCTCAAGGGACAGAGTGATGGCTAATGTTGAACCCTTGAGTGTGTGGGAGGGGCTCTGCAATGTATATGTCGCAGGCGCTGGTGATGATCGCAGCGCAATTTCTGGCATTAACTGCCTTAACTCCTCAATTAGATCCTCAGAGCAGGAACTTCAATGTTCCAAGTGCCCCTCTGTTTCCCAAAGTGGGTATATGGGTGGGAGGGGGTTCGATGCCTGGCTTCTGTTTTAGAAGGACCCAGGATCAGTGGAGCTGCAGATTCTCAAGGGTGCACTCACTTACAGGCAGGTCACTTGGCAGAGATCGGGGTATCTGGGCTCTCTGCTCTCTGGTTTGGCCCTGCTTCTTTGATGTGCTCCGCCAGTTCCGTGTTGCTGTCACTGCCAGGTTATGAGGTCTTGCTGCAGCTGGAGATTTCAGGGTGGTCACGTCAGTGGGAATAGGGGTAACCAGCCTTTCTGTTCTCTGGTTTGGCCCTGGTTAGTCTTAAACTGGAGGGCTGATGTGCCCCGCCAGCTCAGTGCTGCTCCGCCGCCAGGTTAGAAAGTCCCGCTGTAACTGGAGACTGGGTTGCTAGTCCAGATGCTTTCTGGGAAGTCCTGGGGTCTCTTCACTGTGCTCTCCAAGCTTCGGAGGCCCAGCGCCTGGTGTGTCTAGCTTGTATGGCGTTTCTGTCTGGTTTTGGTGAGTATATAGCGTATTCTCTGTCACCGTGGGATTGGGCGGGCCGTACCGTCAGTGATGGCGCTCCTGCGGAGCTAGTATGGCGTCTAGCAGACTCACGCCCTGGGAGGATGGTGCAGCCGCCACGCGAATCTGGGGCTCCGAGACACAGTACTGCTGGCCTTTGCCGATAAAGGGCTTGGGGCTCTGCCTCAGTGGCTGCAGGCCCCAGGCAGTTAGGTCTGCGCTGAGAAAGATGAGTCAGCTGTGCCGAGGAGGAGGGAGGTCTGGGGGAGGGGAGTGCCGAGAGATCAAAGGATCGTTTCTCACCTTCCCCAAACAAGTCCCTGGGTGACCCGAGACCAAGGTTTTCACCTCCTGCGATGTTCCCTGTTGTTTAGAAAGTTGTTTCTTTCTCCGTTGTTTCCCTGGCTTCAGAAGTTCTTCCACTCATCAACTCAGAACTTTATCTCTTCCACAGCTTGGAAACTGTGTGTGCTAGTCGCCATCTTGGCTCTGCCCCCTCTCTAGGATTGTGTTTTTGTGGCATGCTGTATGTGTGAGTCAGCCTTGGTTTGTGAATGCATATTCAGATTAACAGGGTGATTTGAAGTGTGCCTGGCTGCCTATGTTTTTGCCAGTACCTGAATGAACAGATTAATGCTGTTTTTTTTTTTTTTTTTTTTTTTTTCTGGTTGATGGGTTTGGTATGGCCAGAATAGTTTAAGTACAGTTTAAAATTTTCCTATACAGTTTTATTCTGTAGTTGGTTCTAAAACATATTAATTACAATGTTAGAAATTGGTATCAGGAAACTGTAAATGCTCCACAGTGCTATACCATGGGAGGCAGCAATACCTAATGCCCATATTTTAAATTGCTGGCCACAGCTTGGAACAACACCTGGCTAGCTGCCATGTTGGTTCATGGATAAAGATGGTGGGGCCACGGTTTTACTGCCATCTTTGTTGAGGGCTGCCAGGTGTGTTCAGTTGTCTGTTTAGTGTTAAGTAAACCTTCTGTCCTTTAAACTTTTACTGTTCAGTCTTAATAATAGGATGTGGTAGGATTAGCAAGATTTGCCAGCCCCTCAATGAACTGTATCTGATTGAAAGTATTGCTTTGATTTTAGTTCAGAAAAAAATTTAAAGTTAATAACTGCAGTTGGTTTCAAGATTGAGCTTTACCTACTCTCTTGTTTATGTTTTCAAGGTTAATCCTAGGATGGGTAACTACAAAGTTTGTCTGTGTAGATTTACTTAAAATGGATATGGTCTTAAAACACTTACTTAAGGAATATGCCAGAATTAGAGATTATAACATTATGTTTTACAGGATGCAGTTTAGAGCAAATAACTAAAGATAGACAAAGTTTAACTCACATATGCTGGCCCTCAACCTTGTCAGAGCTCTAATGATTATGTCATCTGATATGTATAGATTTTATTATTACACAGAGTCCCAAAATCCTAGCAATAACTTCCTAAGGTCTCTGAGAAGATTTGGGTACAACAACAGATGACTTCAACTCTGGATTGTGGTATGCTAACCACTGGGCAAGGCTGCCCCAACAGGCCCACCACTAGGGACCAGCCTAAAGTGTAGACAAAATTGTGGACATCTGGAGAGTCATTGTTTCATGTTGCTGAAGGTGAGGTGAGTTCAGTGTCTCATATTCTTTTTTTCCACAGAAACAGCCCCTTGTCTTCTGTGCCTGATAGCCAGATTGCCTCTGCTTGTGATGCCATGAAACCACAGGGGCCAGGGATAACTGCTTAGGTGGTGGACTAACTAGTCATCTCTGTCATTTTGATTGGTACATAGATTCATTTAGCTTATAATTTATCCTTCTCAGGTCTCTGATCACACTGATGGCTAAGCTAATCTAATGATAGCTTTGCAGCTAAAGAGCAGATAGTTAAATCCACTGTTAGTTCATTAGTCACTTTATTAGCTAGTTAAAACTACTAGGTACTCGATCTCTCATTTAGAAAGGCAAATAGGTTTGCCTTACTCACAGACTTTGTGTTAACTGCCTATGGTGTTATGGTGGATAACTGGATAGAAAGATATAAAGTTTATATAAGACCTGAGGATATAAAAGTTTAAATTATGAGGATCTAAAAACTTGTTTGAGGGTCTAGGAAGATATTTCAAGGTTGGTAAATGAAAGTTACAAAGGAAGACTCTCTAAAAAGATGTTTCAATTTTGGTAAATTTAAGGGAGATTGGGGGGTCTAAATAGGTTTTCTAAATAGGTTGCAAGTTGTAAAGTGTTTGTGGGTCTAAAAAGATGTTTTAGGGGCTGGGAAACAGATGAAGTGGGGAAGGAATGCTAGGAGGGAGGATTGTCTGTGGAATCCACAAGCTCCATGGACCTGGGTCGGGGAGAGGAGGATGCAGCTGGTGGTCTGTTGCAGTGCTTGGGAAGACTCTGAGAACTGAGTCTTGGCGAACAGAAATGCCAGAGTAGGTTTGTGGCCAGCCTCCCTAGTCTTCTCATCCCACAATCTCTTTTAAGATTTATTTTTCTTTTAAATATGTGTATGTCTGTATGAGGGTGTGTGCACATGTGTTCAAGGCATCAGAAATTGGTACTGGAAATCAAACTCTGGTCTTCTGCAAGAGCAGTCTATGCTTTTAACCACTAAGCCAGCTCTTTGGCCTTTAAAATTCCCACAGTCTTTTAAAATTTCAGCATTTTAAAAGTCCAAGTTGGCCATCCATTGTCATTTCCACATCTGGACCCAGAAGACCTTAGCTGCCAGACCTTGCTCCTGTCAGTCTCCAGCTTCTAGTTGTTTCAATTCTGTCACCATGTGTGAGGCATGCCTGATTCAGGGCTCTACCCTGAAGAAGGTATTAGAGGTACTCAAAGACCTCATTAACAAGGCATGCTGGGACAACAGCTTGTGTGGTGTGAACCTGCTGAAAATAGACTCACTGCATAGTATAGCTTCTTGGTGACTACCCCCACAACCCCCCAGCTCTGAAGTCTTCAGCACATACTACTGCAACTACAACCTGGTCTATGAGGGTGAACCTCACCAGCATGTCCAAAATATTAAAATGTTATGGTAATGAAGACATAATTACATTGAGGGCTGAAGATAAAGCTGATACCTCAGAACTAGGATTTTGAAGCACTAAATCAAGAGAAATTTCAGACTATAAAATGAAGTTAATTGACTTAGAAGCTGAGCAACTTGGAATTCCAGAACAAGAGTACAGTTGTGCAGTAAAGATGCTTCTTCTGGTGAATTTCCACCTATATGGTGAGATCTTAGCTATACTGGAGATGTTGCTGTGATACCCTGTGAAAAGAACTGAATGGAAAGAAGAGGAGAACCTCCCCTATCAGTGGACTTGGGGAGTGACATGCATGCAGAAAGGGGAGGGAGGATGGGATCGGGAGGGGAGGAGGGAGGGGCTTATGGGGGGATACAAAATGAATAAAGTGTAATTAATAAAAAATTAAAAAAAAGAAAAGAACTGAATGAAGTTTTCCACAAGCAGAGAGCATGTAAATGGAAACATTAAGTTGTCAATAACCATTAGTGTTGACAAAGAGAAGAAGCTGTAACCACAGAGATGAATGAGACAGTTCAGGTAACTTTTGCACTAAGGTACCTGAACTTTTTCATATTAACACCCAGTATGCCTGCAGATATATCCCTTGTTCTAGAGTATAAAACTGCTGACATGGGACACTTAAAGTATTATTTGGCTTCCAAGATCAAAGATGAAGAAGTGTCTTAGGCCTTGCTAGAATCTAAGAAAACTAAGTCTTTGAGAACTGTTTTCTGGGATGCCAGCATGTCCTGAAGCCTTTTCCGTCACCAAGTTTGTACCTGAATACATATGTAGACATCATCTATAAATGACCTAATTTTTTCTCTCCATAATTTGATTAAAGAGTAAACTTCCAAGTATAAGCTGGTTTTGTTAACATAAATATTTCTTCATTGGAAATACTGATGATTTTTATAACAAAAGGATCTTGATGTTAAATGCACTTTTAAGAAAATATTTTCAGTGGCAGAAGAAGATGGTGGTGGCTAGTGTGCACCTTAGCTGAAGGGCAAAAGACCTGCAATGCCGAAATTGGTGAGTGAAGGGGCTGATCAACCCTGAACAGAGTTATCTAGACTTCCAGGAAGAAAAAGATTAACTATGAACTGAGTCCATCTAGAATCAGGTCACGGCAGACTTTTTCCAGGAGGAGACGCCCAGGGAGGTGATCCCTAGGCACTTCCCCTTATCCAACTCCTTACTCCCTCTTTGGAGGAAGCAGGAGGTGGCCAGCAGAACCCGCCACAGACCACACTGTCTGTATCTCAGCCCCAGCGAGAGCTGCAGCTTCCACCAAAAAAATCCCTGAGATCTGGGGCTGAGTAAAACCAGTCCTTTCAGCATGCTGCTATAACCCTGCCCTGGCAGAGCGGAAGGACAGAGAGGCGCACAGCAACTTCACAGCGCGTGGACCCCATTGCTGCCAGCTGCCCCTAACAAACAAACTTCAGCTTGGGATCTGGGACTGTGGTCATTCAACATGTCCTGACACTCTCCCGGGTCCAGCGCAATAAGTTCTAGAACCAAGTCCTAGCACCGGCACCCCCTTGCCCCTGGCAGAGAAACCCCCGGCTCAGGATCAGGGATTGAGAAGTCCCAACCCCTCCAGGCACTCCCCTGAGAGCACCACCATAAGCTTGCCATAGCAGAAGGGAAGGTCAGAGAGGAAGGACAGAGAGGCAGCCTGCCACAGCCCACAGCACCGCCTCTCCAGCTCACCCAGCAGCCCCTGGCAGAGAAACCTGAGTTCTGGATCTGAAGACACTCAACCCTACCTAGTACTTTCCTGGAACTGCTGACATATGACATATGCGCTAGCACCAGGCAGCTTCTTGCAGAGAGATCTAGGCATGGGATCTGGGATTGAGGACACTCAACCCAACTCTTTCTGGTGCTTCCCCGGGACCAGCCACCATAAGCCTTCCCTGGTGGAGAGGAAGGTCAGAGAGGCGGGACACAGTGCAGGTGGACACCGAGTCCTGCTGCTACAGTGTCACAGAGCTGAGTGTTAGCCTACACCCGCATTTGCCCCAGCAGGATCAAATCAGGAAGTAGAGAGCAAGGGGAATCCCTGTGCAATCCAACCAGTCCTGCAAAGGAGTGAGTGTGCCTTCTAGGGAGTGTTTGCACCAGACCCAGGGCCTCTCTACACAAACAACCAGACAAGAGATCCCTGCCACCCACACCCCTAGTATGAGCACCATAGGGATTCTTGGGATAGTGACCCCAACGCTGAAGCCTCTGCCTTGTGGGACGACCAGTGATATCCAGGCAAAAAATCCCTGGATCCCAGACAGAGCTGCATATTAGTGGCCTGCAGGCCACTGCAATAGTCAGGGAATTCGCGCATGCACACTGCGCCTGCTAAAAGCACATGCAAGCGTCACATTCCTTACTTAGGTAAAACTGAAACCACAATGCACACCCCCAAACCAGTGGGGGTGTGCATCTTCCTGAATAAACAGTCCAGAAAACAGAAAGTGACAATCTTAGCCTGATCTACAAACTCCAGGAGCAAACAGTGAGAAATATAGATAACCAGATGGCCAGAGGCAGACATAAGAACACATCCCAAAAAATCAGGACATTATGGCTTCACCAACAACCCCACAAATCAATGAATACTTCAATTCACTAGATACACAAGAAAATGACTTTAAAACTATGTTTTTCCAGCTATTAGAGGCCCATAAAGACAAAATGAACAAAGCCCTCAAAGAAATAGCCACAGAAATCGAGATGAACAAAGAGGAAATAAATAAAGCTCTCAGAGAAATGACCACAAAAATTGAGACAAACAAAGAGGAGATGAACAAAGCTCTCAAAGAAATATCTACACGAGGACTCCAAGATGGCGGCGAGCAGAGCACACAGTTTTGGAGAGGCAGAAGACATGAATCTCCGGAATTGGTGAGTGGAGAGTCAATCGAAGCTAGAATTTGGACTTTTGGGCTTTCTAAAGGAGAGGGGCCACCACAGAAGCCTGGAGTGCTAGTAGATTTAGATCAGGCGTGGACTTCTCCGGGAAGGAAATAGGGCGCTTCCCTTGTCCGGGCCTCCCTCAGGGAAACCCGCACACATCACCAGGCAGCTGAGTGCAAAGCTCACATCTGGGAGATCAAGGCAGCAGAGACAGTGCTCCGGGGCCCCTTACAGCTGCGGTCTGCTGTAACCACCCGTTCAACACCCATCCCCTCCTTGGACACACGTCCCACTCAGCGTCCTCCAGACCCTCGGAGCGTCCCCTCCCCCATCCCGCCCACGCAATCCCGAGCTAGACCGCAGCAGGAAGTGCAGTGGAGCTCACATCCCAAGCCGCCAGAGCGCAATAACCCCAGAAACCTTCTCACAGGAGGAGCGCAGGCCCAATCACAGAGCTCCAACCACTGAGTGCTAACCACAGAGACTTAGATCCACAATACAATTCTTCCCGGATACCAAAGCCGCAAAGCTCAGTGTTTGGGACCTAAGACGGTTGGAGGCAGGGAGGCAGGGCTCCAGACCCTGCAGCCGCAGCAGAGAGCAGTAACAACCTGCTGAACGCCACCACTCAGAGGAGAACACACGCCACCTAGGGCCCTCTCGCCGAACTCTTGACCTGCAGAACACATCCCTCACTACCACCACCACCTGGCTCTGCAGGAGTGCACGCACCACCGAAACTCCACCCCGCCAGAGCGTATGCCCAATACAATGCTAGCCACAGAGACTCAGATCCACAGTACAACCCTTCCCAGGCCCCAAGTCTGCAAGTGGCAGCACAGAATACACAGGGCTGCCCAGCCAGTGATTGTATGGGCCATCCAACCCTCAGTGGCAGAAAACCAGCTGAATAGACACCAAAGACCAGCAGACTTGTAAAATCAATATGCGCGCATATTCTTCAACAGCGCTTGCGATCCCTTAGCGCCTGCGATCCCTTAGTGCCTGCAACAACTTCAGTGCCTGCAGGGAACCCCTCTCACACACTGAAGGCCTCTTCATTCACCAACACCCTGTCCCTTAGGACACACCCACAAGCACACGCTCAAACACACGCTACCCCACATTTGTTCTTCTGCGCCTGCGAACTTTCCTTCTACATGTACAGCTGAATAACCAACGAACACACTGAAACCACTAGACCTCACCCATTTTCCTGAAGAATTCTCCAGATACCAGAGAAAAACCAGCCTGTCCTGCAGAATCCAGAAACAGACAGTGAACACTACAGATAACCAAATGGCCAGAGGTAGGTGAAAGAACACAACCAACGCAAATCAAGATATCATGGCTTCACTGGCAACCTCCAAAGTTATTGGACACTCCAACTCAGTAGAATCACAAGAAAATGATTTTAAAGCTATGATTATCCAGTTATTTGAGGCACATAAAGAGGAAACCAACAAATCTCTCGGAGATTCAAACAGTTAAAGAGGATACAAAAAAATCCCTTAAAGATTTGGCCTCCCAAATAGAAACAAAGAAAAATGAAATGAACGAAGAAGCCCTTAAAGAAACACATGCAAATATAGCCAAACAATTGGAGGCAGAAGCAGAAGCACTAAGAGAGGAAACAAACAAAAAAATGGAGACCATCTTGGAGACACAGGAATCCACACTCAAACAGATAAAGGAAATGTTGCAAAACATGAAAACAGAATTAGAATCAATAAAGAAAACACAAACCGAGAAAACGCTGGAATTGAAGAACTTAGAGAAAATAGAAGGAATCACAAAGGTAAGCATCACTAATAGAATACAAGAGATGGAAGAGAGAATCTCAGGTGCTGAAGATACACTCACAGAAATTGATACTTCTCTCAAAGCAAAAATAAAATCAGAAAAATCCCAAACACAAACCATCCAAGAAATCAAGGACGCCATGAAAAGGCAAAATCTAAGAATAGGAATTGAAGAAGAAGAGGAGTCTAGGCTACGACGTCCAGAAAATATTTTCAAGAAAATCACAGAAGAAAATTTTCCCAACCTAAAGAAAGAGATGTCCACAAACATACAAGAGGCCTACAGAACACCAAATAGACTAGACCAGTGAAGAAACTCCTCACGCCACATCATAGTAAAAACACTTAATCTACAGAACAAAGTACTAAAAGCAGCAAGGAAAAAAGGCCAAGTAACATATAAAGGCAAACCTATCAGAATCACACCAGACTTCTCATCAGAAACTATGAAAGCCAGAAGGGCCTGGGGAGATATCATGCAGGCCCTAAGGGACCACAGATGCCAACCTAGACTACTTTACCCAGCAAAGCTTTCAATCAACATATATGGAGAAAATAAAATATTCCACGACAAAACTAAATTTAAGCAATATTTGAACAGCAACCCAGCCCTACAGAAGATACTAGAAGGAAAATTCCAATCCAATGAAAACAAATACATCCAAGAAAACATAGGATAAAGATGATTTCCAACAAAAATCAAAAGCAAACAAGCAATGATTCACAGTAACATCGCCCACTCCACAATAATAGGAAATAACATTCAATGGTCATTCTTATCTATCAACATCAATGGACTCAACTCTCCAATAAAAAGACACAGACTAACAGAATGGGTGTGGAAACAGGAATCAACATTATGCTGTATCCAAGAAACACACCTACACAACAAAGATAAACACTGCCTCAGAGTAAAAGGCTGGAAAACAGTTTTTCAAGCAAATGGACCGAAAAAAACAAGCAGGAGTGGCTATCCTAATATCTAATAAAATAGATTTTCAACCAAAACTAATCAAAAAAGACATAGAGGGGCACTACATTCTCATCAAAGGAAAAACTCACCAAGAAGACATCACAATTCTAAACATCTATGCCTCAAATACAAGAGCACCTACATTCATAAATGAAACATTATTAAAGCTTAAACCACACATTGATCGCAATACCCTAATAGTGGGTGACTTCAACACCCCACTCTCACCAAGGGAAAGATCAACTAGACAGAAACCAAATAGGAAATAAAAGCACTTACAGAGTCCCTAAATCAAATGGACCTAATAGATGTCTACAAATCTTTCCACCCAAACTCAAAAGAGTATACCTTCTTTTCAGCACCTCATGGAACCTTCTCCAAAACAGACCATATAGTTGGTCACAAAGCAAGCCTCAACAGGTATAAAAAGATTGAGATAATCCCTTGTATTCTATCGGACCACCATGGACTAAAGCTGGACATCAACAACAATGGAAATAACCAAAAACCTACACGCACATGGAAACTGAACAAATTGTTACTCAATGACAGCTGGGTTAAGGAAGAAATAAGGAAAGAAATTAAAGACTTCCTAGAACTCAATAAAAATGAAGGCACAACATACCCAAATTTATGGGACACATTGAAAACAGTGCTCAGAGGAAAATTTATAGCACTAAGTGCCTTCAAGAAAAATTTGTAACATCCCATACAAGTAACTTAATGGCCCAACTGAAAGAACTAGAAAAAAAAAGAAGCAGATACACCCAAAAGGAGCAGAAGGCTGGAAATAATCAAACTCAGGGCTGAAATTAATCAATTAGAAACAAATAAAACTATTCAAACAAATAAAACTATTCAAAGAATCAATGAACCAAAATCTGGTTCTTTGAGAAAATCAACAAGATAGACAAACCCTTAGCCAAGCTAACTAAAAAGCAGAGAGAATCTATCCAAATCAAAAAAATCAGAGATGAAAAGGGTGACATAACCACAGACACAGAGGAAATTCAAACAATCATTAGGCCATACTACAAAAGCCTATATGCCACAACATTTGAAAATCTAAATGAAATGGACAATTTTCTTGATAGATTCCATCTTCCAACATTAAGTCAAGATCAGGTAGAAAGACTGAACAGCCCTATATCCCCCAAGGAAATTGAAGCAGTCATTCACAGTCTCCCCTCCTAAAAAAGCCCTGGGCCAGATGGTTTCAGCACAGAATTCTACCAGACCTTCAAAGAAGTGCTAATACCAATTCTCCTCAAACTATTCCACAAAATAGAAACAGAAGGAACATTACCAAACTCATTCTATGAAGCGACAGTCACCCTGATACCCAAACCAAAGACCCAACAACAAAAGAGAACTTCAGACCTATCTCTCTTATGAATATTGATGCAAAAATACTCAATAAAATACTTGCAAACCGAATCCAAGAACACATCAAAGATATCATCCACCATGACCAAGTAGGCTTCATCCCAGGCATGCAAGGGTGGTTCAATATACGGAAATCCATCAATGTAATCCACCACATAAACAAACTGAAGGAGAAAAAACCACATGATCATCTCCTTGAATGCCGAAAAAACATTTGACAAAGTCCAACACCCATTCATGTTTAAAGACTTGGAGAGATCAGGGATACAAGGCACATACTTAAACATAGTAAAGGCAATATACAGCAAGCCTACAGTCAACATCAAACTCAATGGAGAGAAACTTAAATCAATCCCACTGAAATCAGGGACAAGACAAGGCTGCCCACTCTCTCCATATCTCTTCAACATAGTACTTGAAGTCCTAGCCAGAGCAATAAGACAACTAAAGGAGATCAAGGGGATACAAATTGGAGAGGAAGAGGTCAAAGTGTCACTATTCGCAGATGATATGATAGTATACATGAGTGACCCCAAAAATTCAACCAGAGAACTCCTTCAGCTGATAAACACCTTCAGCAAAGTGGCTGGATACAAAATCAACTCAAAAAAATTGGAAGCCCTCCTGTACACAAAAGACAAAAGGGCTGAGAAAGAAATTAGGGAAACAACACCCTTCACAATAGCTACTAATAACATAAAGTACCTTGGGGTGACATTAACCAAATAAGTGAAAGACCTGTTTGAGAAAAACTTCAAGTCTCTGAAGAAAGAAATTGAAGAAGATCTCAGAAGATGGAAAGATCTCCCGTGTTCATGGATTGGTAGGATTAACATTGTGAAAATGGCCATCCTGCCAAAAGCAATCTACAGATTCAACGCAATTCCCATCAAAATACCAACTCAATTCTTTTCAGACCTTGAAAAAAAGATTCTCAGCTTCATATGGAGAGACAAAAAACCCAGAATATCCAAAACAACCCTGTACAACAAGAGATTATCTGGAGGTATCTCCAACCATGATCTCAAGCCGTACTACAGAGCAATAGTAATAAAAACTGCATGGTATTGGCATAGAAATAGAAAGGAGGATCAATGGAACCGAATAGAAGACCCCGAAATAAACCCATGCACCTATGAATACTCGATTTTTGACAAAGCAGCCAAAACCATTCAGTGGAAAAAAAAAATAGCATCTTCAACAGATGGTGCTGGTCTAATTGGATGTCTACATGCAGAAAAATGAAAATAGATCCACATTTATCACCCTGCACAAAACTAAAGTCTAAGTGGATCAAAGACCTCAACATAAAACCAGATACGCTAAATCTGTTAGAAGAAAAAGTGGGGAACAGCCTAGAACTCATTGGCACAGGAGACAACTTCCTGAACAGAACTCCAACAGCACAGGCTTTAAGAGCAACAATCAATAAATGGGACCTCATGAAACTGAAAAGCTTCTGTAAAGCAAAGGACACTGTCATCAAAACAAAACGCCTGCCTACAGATTGGGAAAGAATCTTCACCAACCCTATATCTGACAGAGGGCTAATATCCAGTATATATAAAGAACTAAAGAAGCTGAAAAGCAAAAGACCAAGTAATCCAATTAAAAAATGGGGAACAGAGCTAAACAGAGAATTCTCTGTAGAGGAATATAGAATGGCAGAGAAACACTTAAAGAAATGCTCAACGTCATTAGCCATCAGGGAAATGCAAATCAAAACGACCCTGAGATTTCACCTTGCACCCATCAGAATGGCCAAGATGAAAAACTCAAGGGACAACACATGGAGAGCTTGTGGAGAAAGGGGAACCCTCCTCCATTGCTGGTGGGAATGTAAACTTATACAACCACTTTGGAAGTCAATCTGGCGCTTTCTAAGACAACTAGGAATAGTGCTTCCTCAAGACCCAGCTATACCACTGCTAGGCATACACCCAAAATTTGCTCAAGTACACAATAAGGACATTTGCTCAACCATGTTTGTAGCAGCTTTATTTGTAATAGCCAGAACCCGGAAACAACCAAGATGTCCATCAATGGAGGAATGGGTACAGAAATTGTGGTATTTTTACACAATGGAATACTACTCAGCAATCAAAAAAGAGGAAATCATGAAATTTGCAGGCAAATGGTGAGATCTAGAAAAGATAATTCTGAGTGAAGTATCCCAGAAAGAGAAAGACAAACATGGAATATACTTGCTTATATAGACTTAAAAGATATGATAAGCATAATGAAATCTATACACCTAAAGAAGATAATCAAGAAAGTGGACACAGGGTATGATGATCAATCCTCATTTAGAAAGACAAATGTGAGATGCATTTGTTGAATTGAACATATGACAGGAGTCTACCGCAGAAAGCATCTGAATGACTCTACCTAGCAGTGTTCCAAAGTAGATACTAAGACTCATAACCAAACCCTCCGCAGAGTGCAGGGAATCATATGAAAGAAGGGAAGTTTGATGTGGAAAGGATAGGAGCTCCACAAGGACCAAACATATCTGGGCCCAGGGTCTTTTCTGAGATGGACACTCAACCAAAGACCATGAGAGGATAAAACCTAGAACCTCTACTCGGATGTGACCTGTGATAGCTCAGTAATCAATTGGTTTCCCATTGTAAGGGGAACAAGGACTATTTCTAACAGGAACTCAATGACTGGCTCTTTGACCTCCCCACCTCCCAAGGGAGGAGCAGTACTGTTAGGCCACAGAGGAGGACTTTGCAGCCAGTCCTGAAAATACCTGACAAAACGGAGTCATATGAAAGGGGAGGAGGTCCTCCCCTATTAGTGGACTTTGAAAGGGGCAGGGAGGAGATGAGGGAGGAAGGATGGGATTGGGGAGGGAATGAGTGATACAGCTGGGATACAGAATTAACAAAATGTAACTAATGAGAAAAATAAAATTAAAAAAAAGAAATATCTACACAAATGAAGGCAAATAAAGAAGAAATGAACAAAGCTCTCAAAGTAATACAGGGAAATACAGCCAAACAAGTAGAGGCACAATTAGCGATATATACAGAGGAAACAGACAAAAAAATAGAAGCCATCATTGAAAAGCAGGACTCCACATTCAATCAGATGAAGGAAATGGTACAAGACATATAAACAGAATTAGAATCAATAAAGAAAACACAAATAGAGAAAAACCTGGAGCTGGAAAACATAGAGAAAAGATCAGGAACTACAAAGGTAAGCATCACCAACAGAATACAAGAGATGGAAGAGAGAGTCTCAGGTGCCGAAGACACACTTGCAGAAATTGACACGTCTCTCAAAGAAAAAATAAAATAAAAAAGTTCTAAACACAAAACATCCAAGAAATCAAGGACACCATGAAAAGACAAAATCTAAGAATAATAGGAGTAGATGAAAAAGAAGACATCAGGCTCCAAGGTCTGGAAAATATTTTCAAGAAAATTATAGAAGAGAATTTTCCCAACTTAAAGAAAGAGATGTCCATAAACATACATGAGGCCTACAGAACAGCAAATAGACTACACCAGAAAAGAAATTCTTCATGTCACATCATAGTGAAAACACTGAATCTGCAACACAAAGAAAAAATTTTAAAAGCAGCAAGGGAAAAAGGCCAAGCAACATATAAAGGTAGACCTATCAGAATCACACCAGATTTCTCAAGAAAAACTATGAAAGCCAGAAGGGCCTGGACAGAAAACATGCAGTCCTTAGGGGACCACAGATGCCAACCCAGACTACTATACCCAGCAAAACTTTCAATCAACATAGACAGAGAAGTTAAAATATTCCATGACAAAACCAAATTTAAACAATATCTACACAGTAACCCAGCTCTACAGAAGTTACTAGAAGGGAAATTCCAACCCAAAGAAAGCAACTACATCTAAGGAAACAGAGGAAATAGATAACTACATAAAAAAAAAGAATACAGGCAATAAAACTCAGCAACACCACCAACCCCACATCAAAAGAAAGTAACAATTGTTGATCACTAGTATCTATCAACATCAATGGACTCAACTCCCCAATAAAAATACACAGACTAACAGAATGGTTGCTGAAACAAGATCCAACATTCTGTTGCATCCAAGAAACACACCTATGTAACAAAGATAAACTCTACCTCAGAGTAAAGGGCTGGAAAAATATTTTTCAAGCAAATGGTTCCAGAAAAGAAGCTGGAGTAGCCATCCTAATATCTAATAAAATAGACAGTCAAAAAAATTAATCAAAGAATATAGGAGGGCCCCTATATTCTCATCAAAGGAAAAATCCACCAAGAGGACATCACAATTTTGAACATCTATGCCCCAAATACAAGAGCACCTACATTTGTAAATAAAACATTATTAAAGCTTAAATCACACATTGATCCTAATACCTTAATAGTGGGAAACTTCAACACCCCACTCTCACCAAGGGAAAGATCAACTAGACAGAAACCAAATAGGGAAATAAAGGCACTTACAGAGTCCCTAAATCAAATGGACCTAATAGACGTCTACAGATCTTTTCACCCAAACTCAAAAGAGTATACCTTCTTTTCAGCACCTCATGGAACCTTCTCCAAAACAGACCATATAGTTGGTCACAAAGCAAGCATCAACATATACAAGAAGATTTAAATAATCACTTGTATTCTATCTGACCACCATAGACTAAAGCTGGACCTCAACAACAATGGAAATAACAAAAAGTCAGATTGCTTGATTTGCTGCTGAGTATGTGGTCAATTTTGAAGAAGAGTCTGTAAAGTGCTGAGATGACAGTATATTCCTTTTTGTTTGGCTGTACTATCCTGTACAACAACTGATCGTCTGGAGGTATCTCCATCCCTGATCTCAACCTGTACTACAGAGCAATAGTAATAAAAATGGCATGGTATTGGCATAGAAATAGAATAGTGGATCAATGTAACAGAATAGAAGACCCCAAATTAAGCCAACATACTTATGGATATTTGATTTTTGACAAAGAAGCCAAAACCATTCAGTGGAAAAAAGACAGCATCTTCAACAAATGGTGCTGGTCCAACTGGATGTCTACATGCAGGAAAATGTAAATAGATCCATATTTATCACCTTGCACAAAACTAAAGTCCAAGTGGATCAAAGATATCAACATAAAACCGGATACACTAAATCAGTTAGAAGAAAAAGTGGGTAAGACATTGGAACTCGTTGGCACAGGAGACAACTTCCTGAACAGAACACCAACAGCACAGGCTCTAAGAGCAACAATTGATAAATGGGACCTCATGAAGCTGAAAAGCTTCTGTAAAGCAAAGGACATAGTCATCAAAACAAAATGACAGCCTACAGACTGGGAAAGGATCTTCACCAACCCTATATCTGACAGAGGGCTGGTATCCAGAATGTATAAAGAACTAAAGAAGTTAAAAAGCATCAAATCAAGCAGTCCGATTAAAAAATGGGGTACAGAGCTAAACAGAGAATTCTCAGTAGAGGAATACAGAACGGCAGAAAAACACTTAAAGAAATGCTCAATGTCCTTAGCCATCAGAGAGATGCAAATAAAAACGACCCTGAGATTTCACCTTACACCCACCAGAATGGCTAGGATAAAAATCTTAAGTGACAACACATGCTGGAGAGCTTGTGGAGAAAGGGGAACCCTCCTCCATTGCTGGTGGGAATGTAAACTGGTACAACCACTTTGGAAATCAATCTGGTGCTTTCTCAGACAATTAGGAATAGTGCTTCCTCAAGATCCAGCTATACCACTCCTAGGCATATATCCAAAAGAGGCTCAAGTACACAACAAGGACATTTGCTCAACCATATTTGTAGCAGCTTTATTCGTAATAGCCAGAACCTGGAAACAAACCAGATGTCCCTCCACGGAGGAATGGATACAGAAATTGTGGTACTTTTACACAATGGAATACTACTCAGCAATTAAAAACAAGGAAATCATGAAATTTGCAGGCAAATGGTGGGACCTAGAAATGATCATTCTGAGTGAGGTATCCCAAAAGCAGAAAGACACTCATGGTATATATGTACTTATATAGACCTATAAAATAGGATAAATATACTGAAATCTATCCACCTAAAGAGGATAAACAAGAAAGAAGACACAGGGTATGATGATCAATCCTCACTTAGAAAGACAAATGGGATGGACATTGGATGTAGGCGCAAACAAGTAACAGGACAGGAGCCTACCACTGAGGGCCTCTGAAAGACTCTACCTAGCAGTGTATCAAAGCAGATATTAAGACTCATAACAAAACCTCCGGCAGAATGCAGGGAGTCAAAAGGGCGCGGGGGGGGGGTGAATACGACCTGGAGAGGACAGGAGTTCCACAAGGACCAAATATATCTGGTCACAGGAGTCTTTCATGAGACTGTTTCTCCAAACAAGGACCATGTATGGATGCAACCTAGAGCCCCTGCTCAGATGTAGCCCTTGGTAGCTCAGTATCCAAGTGGGTATCCTAATAAGGAGAACAGGGACTGTTTCTGACATGAACTCGATGGTGAGCTCTTTGACCCCTCACCCCCAGGGTGGAGCAGCCTTGCTAGGCCACAGAGGAGGACTTTGCAGCCAGTCCTGAAGACACCTGATAAACCAGTATCAGATGTAATGGGAGGAGGTTCTCCCCTATAAGTGGACTTGGAAAGGGGTAGGGAGGAGATGAGGGTGGGAGAGTGGGATTGGGAGGGAAAGAGGGAGTGGGATACAGCAGGGATACAAAGTTAACAAGCTGTAACTAACATTAAAAAAATAAAAATTAAAAAAAGAATCATTTTCTTGTAAGTAAGAAAAAAAATAATTTCAATTTAAATAAAGTTAACTGAATCTCAAAACAGGCCAACTTATCTTTAAAAACTCAGAATCTATCTAAAAGTCCAAAGTCTCTCAACTGTGAAATCTTAAAAAATAAAATAAAAACTAAGTTATATACTTTCATACTTCAAAAGTAAACAACCAAAAACAAAACAAACAAATAAAAAAAACAGTTACAATCATGTCAAAGCAAAACCAAAATTCAACAGTGTAGATCTTTTCCAGCATCTGAGATTCACTCATGTTCTTCTAGGCACCTAAGGTTTGGGAAGCTCCACCTCTCATGTTTTGCCATTCACAACACCTACAGCTTGTATTCTAGAATCAGGCTGACTCCAGCCCACAGTTGCTGCTGTCCTTGGTAGTTATCCCACAGTGCTGCTGTCTCCAGCATGCTGGGGTCTCCACTGCAGCTGAGGCTGCACCTTCACTAATAGCTTCTCTTAGGTTCTCTTCACAGATTATGGCCCTGCCTGATGGTGCAAAGCTTCAGCTTCTCTCCATGACATCATCAGTCCTGGGGTTTTCACTGCAACTGAGGCTGCACCTTCACCAATGTCTTCTCTTCACCTCCAGTGATGTCAAGCCTCAGCCTCTTTTTATTACCCTTTCATGCCTTCAAAACCAGTGCTACCTAGGAGAGTCTTAAATGTTATCAATTTCAGCTGTCAACATTCAATTTAGCTTTTGCCCCACCCCTGAATCACAGCTTCTGTGTGCTGGCCCAGAGGAACTATTCCCAGAAAAATTTACCTTAATTATAGCTGGTTTCTCAGCCTCAGCTAACCAGTGCTCCAGTAAAGAAAAAAAAATCATTAATAATGATTCTGGTCTCTTATTATTCACAGCTGATTCTATATCTGCAGCTGACCAAAAATCATATGTTCATCTTCAAAATACCACATAAATGACCTCTTAACTCTGAAACTTCACAAGTCAGACCTCTGTATCTGAATCTTAGAATTTCTGTCTTCCAATATCCCACAATAGCCCCCTAAATTCTGAACACTCAGTGACTTTTCCAGCCCAAAGTTCAAATCTCCATCCATAATCCTCCCCAAAATAACATGATCAAATCAGTCACAGAAATAGCCCCAGATCCTGGTACCAATTCCTGCATCAGTTTGTCTTGTAATCCTGTGATAAACATTATGACCAAAGTCAATTTGGGTGCAAAAGGACTGCTTAAAGTCCATGAAAAAGAGAAGCCAGGACAGAAAGTCAAGGCAGGAACTTGAGGCAGGAAGTGAGTAAGAGAATACGGAAGAGTGTTGCTTATTGGCTTACTCCTCATGATTAATCACCCTACTTTCTTATACCACCTAAAATTATATGCCAATGGGTAGTACCACTATCATTAGTCTGGGATCACCCATATATATCATTAATCAAGAAAACATGCTCCATGGGCTGGAGAATTGACTCAGCTAATAATAGCACTTGTTGCTCTTACAGAAGACCTAGGTTCAGTTTCCAGCACCCACATGGTGCTTCACCTTTTGAACATACTAAAAACCACTCAATTGTACATTTACAATTATATGAATTACATATTGTTGCAACTTCCACAAAAAAAGAAAATTAAGTATGTGATACACAGATATGTAGAATAATTTTGCCCTAGTCTCCTTTCTGTTGGTATTATAAAACACTGACTAAAAGCAACATAGTAGAGAAAAGTGTTTATTTCATCTTACAATTCTAGGTCACAGTCATCAGTGGAGGAAGGTAGAGCAGGAAATCAAGGCAGGAAGCAGAAGGCAGACCACAGAAGAAGACTGCTTTATGGTTGCTCAGGTGCATATTCAGGTAGCTTCCTTATATAATCCAAGATCATCTGGGTTGGGCCCTCCTACATCAATTAAAGATCAAGAGAATCCCTCACAGACATGGCCACAGGTAATTTATAGAACTCTGGTTCCATCCTTGCTCTTTGCTTCCTGTCCTGCCATAATATAAACAGCTTCTACCACCCACTCCTGCCACTGTCAAGTTGATTGTTCTGCCACACATCACCTCTATGATGGACAGAAAACCCTTTGAAACCATCCATGACTTACTGTTATATACCGTGACCAAGGCAACATATAGAAGACAGAGATTATTGGGGGTTTACAGTTTCAGAAAGTGAGTTCATGACCATCATGGAGGGGAGCATGACTGAGGGCAAGCAGACATGGTATGGAGCAGTAGCTGAGATCTTACATATTATCTACAAGCAGGAAGCAAGACATGCTAACTGGATATGGTTGGGCTTTTGAAACCTCAAAACCCACCTCCAGTGGCATACCTCCCCTAACAAGGCCACACCTTCTAACCTTTCCCAAATGTTTCACCAACTAGGGACCAAGTACTCAAATATATGAACCTATGATAGCCACTGTCATTCAAACCATCACAGTGCCCAAACATATATATGGACCAGTGGGTAGAATGTGGGCCAACTTGAGATCTGGGCTACCTCTGATCTGTTGGAGCTACTAAATGCTGGTTTGTAAGTTAAATTATGGAGATTTATGAACCATTTATGCTGGATGCTTGGAGTTCTCAAGAGCTTCAGACTGCAGATTTCGAGCATATGAACAATCTAAGAGGAGTGGTTCTCTTTCCAGTATTTTGAAATGCCCCCTATATCTGCACATTTCCCACATCCCCAGTACAACACAGAGATGGGCACTTTGGATGCAAGCCAGAGGAGACAGCATCATCTCTGCCACAGCCAAAATCTCACCACTTTGAGCACTTCATTGACTTTTGTCCTGCCTTTGTTCCAGGAAAAAGTCATGTTCCTAAAGGTACTGTGCAAAATGAGGAGTAAAGACCTGGGAAAAGTGACTAGAAATGTGGGAATCTGACTGCCTTTCTTCAAAAGTCACCCCAGGTGAGGAAAAGTAATCTCAGTTACCATGGGGGGGCAGCAGAGGCCAATTTACAGAACCTTAAACCTAGACTAGGAACTCCTGGCTCATGCTGTCTGGGTGCTCTAATTCTTGTCTTGGATCAGCCCCATCCCACACTGGGAGCATCTTTCTGCAGGACAGCACAAACCTGTCCCAATGGGTAGAAGAGTGATACAAAAAGCACTGAGAGAAGTCTCGGAAAAGGAAGGTTTCAGGACAATAGGACAGTCGTGGGGACCAAATATGTTACAATACAGAAAACTGGTAAAAGAGAAAACTATTATCTGCATACAATTCAGTCCCCACAATCCCCCCTCACTGTATCTGAGCACAGGAATTCCTCCTTCCCAACTGACTATTCGTACATTCTATTTCCCTCCTTTTGATATTCTATGCTGAACTCTCCTAGCCTAAAACTGCTCACAAGAGCTGCTTAAACTTCTACCCCAGATCTCATTGGCAACAACATTTTTTTTATGTCCACCATGCTGGGCCTTTCTGATATGGAAAAGCTACCTTCGTAATGGCCCCATGAATTTAGGGTATTTGGGTATTGTAAGGATGTAATTTGCTGCTATTGAGAAGAATTCCATCCTCTTCTGATATACCGGAAGGGCAAGCAATTTCTTGGGGAAGAAGACAATGGTGGTAACCTGTGCTAACTTGTTTAGCTATAAACTCAAAGACTTGGCTGCTTAAACTCTACAAATGAGATAGAATCCAAAAGCACTTTTGAACTGGGAAACTTCAAAAGAGAGCTAAGACTTGAGAACAGGAAGAACAAGACTGACCTGAGCCCCAGACACCATGCACTCCAGAGGCCACATAGCCAGTGCAATCAACTGGTCCAGATAGGAGTTTATATCAACAAGGGACGATTCTGAGTCTCAAAGCAATAATCTGGGGAAGTCACACATGTGTTTCCTCTTAAATTTCCTGACCATGTGCCAGGTTCAAACCAATCCCAGGAGACCTCCTAGCTTATTTACAACAGGTCCAGGTATTTGGCTCTATCCTTTTCTTCTTAAAGCTGCTGTAACAACCCATCCCTTTGGGTTAGGGTGAGATAAAGTTGGACTAACATACTCCCCACTGATAAATCTAAAGACAGTCTTCAGATACAGGAATCTACTGATGACCAAGAAAGCAAACAGAAGTCACACACACACACACAAACACACACACACACACACACACACACACACACACACACACACACTGCATTTACTAGGTTTGGTGGATTATTATACTGGAATAAATATAAAATGGCAAAAGCTCCATCTTCCAAAGTCTTCAGAGAAATGGCATTTGGAACCTGTCTCCTAGATGGCCAATGGAAGCTCATTTAAACTTCTTTTCTCCCACTCTCCTTATCCTGAAGATGGAGGTTATTTTTTTTCCCTGATGTATTCCCTTTACACTAATACAATATACAATTCTCCCAACCCATACCTAAAGCAAATTTGTGCTGGCCTCTCTTCTTTGCATAGGGAATCTGGATCTCCAAGGACATGTGCACTGGGTGCTGAAAAGAAGCGCTCAACCCACAAGCCTCAGCTATACATAGAAATTGTCCCCTCTAGGGAGTTTCTTCCCAACAGAGAATCAGACTTAATAATCTGCCTGTGAATGTGTCTCAACCAACAGAACAGCACAAAAGGATACCAGGAGAGAAGGCAAATGGAGTGGTTATCCTGTCCTACAAAGACTACAAAGACTAGTTTAAGATGGATTAATATGTTCCCAGGGCTATGTACAATACAGTATAGAGCCATCATGATGTTTAAGATGCACACCAACCTTATAAAGCAGAAATCTCCATATTTTATTGAAGGGGAAGTTGGTTGAGATTTTTGGTATATGGAAGTACTAACCTGGGGTGTCAGGTCTGCCTGACCCCCAAATGAATAAATATTGTGTCCATTACACATGACGAGTGGGTTCCTCAAGATGTTGGAAGATCTGGGACTTCCAGAACAGTAAACTAAGGCCCACAAGGCTAGATTTAAAAGGCAAGCTCAAAACAATAGAAAATGGCTACATTCACAGGAGAAGACCCACAGGGCCTATTGGGCACATGAGAGCCACAGAGCCAAAGCGCAGCTTGTATCAGGTTATGCCTCCCACCCACCCAGGGACAATAGAGAAGCAGGTTCTTGGAGGTGCTATGAGAGAAGCTCTTGAGTCCAGGAAAACCAAAGCAACCACTATTGGGAACAAAGTCCCAGTTCATGAATGGGTCAATATCCAATGTGACATGGATTCTACTGCACATGCCCAAGTGTTAAGTCTTATGGACAGTCTTTCTAGTGTCAGAGGATGAGGGAAACAGTGATATTATGTTGGTTCATGGAACATGAAACTCTTTTTTTGTTCCCCTGGCCCTACCTATTACCACCTCCATGAGACAGCATCCCTGGTTACAGTGAAATGGAATGCTGAAAGAGAAGTTTTCTAGCCTTTACAGAGTCATTTGGGCCAAGGCCTTTTCTTGGGCAAGAAATTTCCTGGCCTAGAGACTGGCTCTGAAGAGGATCTTCAAAGCAGTGCTGGTGGGTCCTCATCCACCTACTGCTAGAGAGGAAGTTCACCTCTGTCTCCATGGGTAGCTCTCTTGTTGACCTATAACAAAGTACTCTGTGAGAAGAGAAGTGGAAGAAAGAAGCTCTGTGGGAGAAGAGGCCATAGACACCCTTTGAATCTCTCCTCTCTCCACAGGGCTCCGGGTCTCATTATGATCTTAACATTGTCACTCCCTTGGTAAATGAAACACAGGGACCTCCAGGTCAGAATGAAAAGATCTTTAGGAGGAAGTCATAGTAAAGGAAAACTCTTGTTCCTGGGCTTCCCCCATAGTGAGTTCTGTGATAGAGCCTGATTCTTTCTCTCTTATGGCCCCTATTGACACTCACACACACACGCACACACACACACACACACACACACAAAGCATTGGGTATGTATCACTTTTTTCCTTGATGCTCTGGCCTGAAGGGGCTGCAAAGTTCAACCCTGACTTTTCCTGAACACACACACACACACACACACACACACACACACACACACAGAATCTGAAGTACTCTGAGAAGCAAAGGACCGTGTCAAAGCCAAAAGCAGCCCCGCTTCCACAGTACATGTCTCCCAGCCAACCACACCTACCTTTTCTTATAAACACTTTTTGTACTATACCCAGGCTCCAAAACAGCATAAATTGGGTCTTTCCCTCAATGTCAATGGTACATGCTCACAGAACATGTACTTCTTGCCTCTAACCTCAGGGAGCAAGGGTTTGATGGTAGAAATTCCTCCACACCCACTATTATTAAAATCAGAGTCCCAGAGTCATAGTCTCTCCCTTGCCCCACCCAAACCTGGCTTCCTTCAATAAGGAATACATTTTTTTCCTTCTGAAAATCTCCTCAGAAGTCAGTTGCAATTGATATTATTAGCCCACATTCCGGTGAGAACTAACCCCCACATTGTGCTATTTAGACTGACAACACTTCAGCCTTACAATCACCTTAACATCTAGACACCAAGGTTTCAATTGCTGGGAAATGACACCATGACCACAGCATCTCTTATAAAGGAGAGCATTTAATTGGAGCTGGTTTACAGTTTCAGTGCTTTAGTCCATTATCATCATAGTGGGAAGCCTGGCGGCATGCAGGCAGACATGGAGCTGGATTGGTAGCTGAGAGTTCTACATCTGAATCCAAAGGCAGCAGGAAAAGAGAGCGAGAGACAGTGGACCTCGCTTGAGCTTTTGAAACTTAAAAGTCCTACGCTAGTGACACTCTTCGTCCAACAAAACCACACCTTCTCTAACAAGACCACAACTTCTAATAGTGTCACTCCCTGGTAACCAAGCATTCAAATCTATGAGTCTATGGGAGCCACTCTTATCAAATCACCACAACAGTCCAATAAGGAAGTGATTCTGCCACAGAAAGCACCTGATTTCTCTCTGCTGTGAAATATGGGAACTTGCACTCAGCCATAACTATGGGCTAGAGCTGTAGTTTAAAGGTAAAGCTCTGTCTAGTTCTTTGCAAGGTTGTCTGAATCCTCTTTATATCAACTGCTGTCTCCATGCATTCAGTAACTCTGGAGGCAGTCATAGGCAATGATTCTATTTCTACTAGTTGTGGTTCATGTTTACTAGTAACCATATTAGAAGGTTCATTATGGTAAAGCCCTACCACATGATTGAGTGTTGGACAGTTTAACCTGATGCATCTAGTCACTAACTCATTCATTCTTTCAATAAATATGGAGCAATATGTGCTAGGCACTGTTCTTTGTACTACAGAAACAATGAGGAGCAAAACAAGACATGATCTCTACTCTTACAGAGTTTGGAATGTAGTGGGAGAGAGAGTACTTATCCAAAAAAATATACAAATAAGGATAAAAATACAAATAAATTCTGTAAAAAAAAAAAAAAAAAAAAAAAAGGAAAAACATTTACCACTAGGGAAAGCACAGTATCTGGACAAGTATTTGGCCAAGACCTGGTAGAACATATTAACATTCCTTCCTTTTGAGAGTAATTGCTATTATTGGAGGTTTTGGTATAATAATTCTATCAGATTTAACTTTTAAAAATATTACTCTGGTAGTTATGTTTTTAAAAAGTGGTTGGAGGCAATTGGACAATGTGCAGAGAGTGAAAGTTTACAGAGCATTCCTGAATGGGATGTCTTCATCAAGTCCCTTCCCTCAAAGCTTGATGACTTACATGGAAGAGGAGGCAGAAAGACTATAAGAGCCAGACATGGTAGATGACTCCAAGGGAATACCATCTTCCAGATACAACAGGACCAATATACATATGAACTCATGGAGACTGTGAGAGCACACACAATACCTGTACAGGGTTAACCCACACTGTATCCTAGCATTGAGAGAAGAACATAGACACAAGACCCCACCCTAATCAAGAAGCTATTTGCAACTGATACCTGCTGGGAAAGGGGAAATTAGTCTTCTCCAATAAGTGTTACTGAATATATCAACCATACTGTAGAGCAGACCCCATTCCCAGGAGTAGCTGGCCAACACAAAATGAACTCTGTGG
Source organism: Psammomys obesus (assembly GCF_907164565.1). Lineage (NCBI taxonomy): Eukaryota > Metazoa > Chordata > Mammalia > Rodentia > Muridae > Psammomys > Psammomys obesus. The sequence goes on along the minus strand of NW_026589447.1, from coordinate 1,619,151 downwards.
GCTTTTGGGCCCATTTTGTTTTGTTTGGGTATATTTTGTTTTCTTCTTCTTCTTCTTCTTCTTCTTCTTCTTCTTCTTCTTCTTCTT
>NW_026589447.1:1576114-1619054 GCF_907164565.1 Psammomys obesus | reverse complement strand
TCTTCTTCTTCTTCTTCTTCTTCTTCTTCTTCTTCTTCTTCTTCTTCATATTCTTCAAGTTTGCGATGATTTGTGTTGTTTTTCTTGTTTCTGAGCAAGAATCATAAGAGAGAGAACAGAGAGATAAACATGAGAAAAAGAGAGAGAGAAACTAGAGAGGGTAAAGTTGGGTTCTAGAGAAGTGATAAAGGTCTTAGAGTTGGGTGAAGGAAACAAATGTACTAAAAATATATTGTATTAAAATGTTTTGAGAAGATTTTTTTTAAATGGCTGAGGGGCACAGTGTGGATGTGTAGATAACATTCTATTTTTAATAAAGTGGCATATGATGACCAGGTGACTGGCAGTGCAACTACTTATGTATGGCTGGACTAAAAGACTTCCAAATACAGAAAACTTACTGACAGACTGGATATGAAGAAGAGGGAACTCAGATGACTCTTTGTCTTTGGAGCTGCTAACTGGATATTTGAGAGTATCATTGATTAAAAGAGAGGGAACTGATAGAGAACCCAGCTCTAAGGGGGAAGATGATGGGCTTGGCCTTGAATTGTTATTTGAGCCATAATTCAAACATCTCAGTAAAGACAAAGATGTGGGATGCAAACCATGAGTATGAATGCATGAGATTTCCTGAGAAAACAGTAGAGAATAAGAAAGATAGACTCTGGGAACTCTAACATTTAGTCTCAGTGACTCAGGAGGCAGAGGCAACTTGGGCTGCTGACTAAGTTCAAGGTCAACTTTTGCAGCTCCGTGAGACCTCTGTGCCACAAAAAAAGTAGAAAGGGGGCTCTTGATGCAGATCAGCCATAGATCAAAAGACACCTTAAAACATTCTCAAATAGGCAGGAAGAAAAACAGAAAAGGAAGTTTATGGAAGAAAATCTCAACAAAGAAGAAATGGCCAATCATGTCAAAGGCCACTGAAGATTTAGGTAAAATAAGAATTGAAAACATCTTTTGAATTTACTAACACTTTGGAGAAAGAAGATTCAGGTTGTTTATAGGAGGTTGGAGTAGGCTGAAACAAATCTTCTTGTTTCAGAAGAAATTTCTTTGGAAGGAAAGAGTGACTTGGGGAGCATTAATCTAAGATAAGAGGGACTATTTCATCTGCTACTAAGAAGCACCGACTTGAAGGAAAGTGTCTTACTGTATGGGAGAGAAAATTTAATAATAGGAGACAGTAGGAAGGGATAAACTATAATGTCATTCCTAAAAAGAAAAGATGACTCCTCCACCATTGCATACAAGAGGACCTATGGAGAAGATAGAAGAGCTGATGTGTAGATACGGTGGCAGTGAAATAGGTGACAAGGTTATCTGCTAAAAGTAAGAAGGTAGACATGGTTTGAAAAACCATGAGGTTGAAGGTTTGAGAAAAGAGTGAAGAAGGTTATAAACAGTCATCCTGGAGAATGAGAAGCACTTAAGAAATTTAGTACAGAGAAGAACTGTAAAGCAGTGATGAGGGCTTTACTGAGGTACAGGTGGTGACAGTGAGTGGACATAACTGAGCTATGGAGGAAAATGATGAAATTGAAGAACCAGGAGACCCAAGTGATGGTTGGATAATCACCATATATACCGATATTACCTCGGATGATGGCCATCCTTGTGGTGGTAGGTGGGGAAGCCAGGGAGACAGAAAGCAGAGTCTTCACTGAGAGAGTAGTTGTATTGTTTTCATAGGGGTGACCTAACCAATTGTCACAAACTGAGTGCCTTGAAACACAAGTTAATGAATAGACAGGCCAGAAATTCTAAGTACGGGTGTCAAATGCTTGGTTGTTTCTATTGGCTTCCACTGAAGATTCTTTGCATGACTAACTTTCAGCTTCTGGTAGCCACCAGCAATTCTTGGTGCACAGCTACATCGCTCCAATCTCTGCCCCTGTTACCACAGGTCTGCAAGTTGTCTCTGTGTACAATGGTGTTCAAATGTTTAAGAAAATCAATCATGGGACTGGGGCCCACTCCACTGTATGATGTTCTCATCTTAATCCAGTCTTAATCTTCAAAGACCCTGTGTTCAAATAAGTTTGCAGGTCCTTCATAGGTATTCTGAGATTAGGATCCCAAAACATCTCTTTAGTGGCACATTTCAACTGACTACAGAAAGAATGATCAAGAGATTGGTTAAGTGACGGCAGTGGGAGTATCTAAGACATCCAAAGTGATATAAGACTCCAAAACGTGTGGTTTGTTCAAGAAAAAGCAGAAGATCTTAATGTGGTAGTAAGGGGCAAGCAAAACTCTTAACCAAACAGCTGACCACACAATAATGGAAAAGGCAACTAGCAGATCTCATAGAAGGCTGCAGAGGAATCAGGGTCCTTTATTTAGAGTTAGGTTTCAGTTAGGACAAAGGTTTTGAGAATGCCAGTTGAGGAGAGCTGACAGACTGGCAGTTTTGGAAAATAGAGAAAAAAAATATATATATATATATATATATATTATATTATATATATATATATAATGAGCCTAGATTGACTGAAGATAAAAGCAGAGCAGTTTGTGAATCAGTGTAAGGGTGGATATGGGGCTTACATGTTGGGAGTTGACTAAAACTTTTAAAACATGTAGGGCAGAGTGAAGTTATTCCCAGAAGCTTTGAGGAGGTGGGCTCTGGACCTGAGCCTAGTGGCTAGAAATGTGGCCCAGTCTGCCAGAGTTGATGGCAGCCGCGGTACTTTCAGCATAGGCACACTGAAGGCTCTAGAGTACTAGTGATTCGAGGGGAAGCCATCTCAGCTCCTTTGTTTCCTAAAGTGCCTATTAGGATAAGGCCACTCCATCAGTGACCTAGAAATGCTGCCACCTTCTTCGTATTAAACATGGGAACTGAGCCCGGGAGGGGCTGGAGCATGCCTTCACTCCCAGCACTCGGGAGAGAGGCAGGAGGATCTCGGTGAAAAAATACTACATTTTATCTTATACACAGTATCTATATTTTAGGAAGATATGAAAGGAGAAAATTAATTCTTTGAGGGAAAGGAAGAGGACCAGAAGGAGGTTAGAAGGGGCATATTAAAGGGTAATGTGGATGAATATTATCAGAGTATGTCTTTTGTGTATGAAAATGTTATAATGAAATGTATTATTATGTATGATTATACACTAATAAATGTTTCTATTTGGAAAGGAAAAAAAGCTAAGTGACAATATGTACAAATACATAAAACATTATCGGCTGCACATTATGTTCTATGGTTCTATGTAAGTGTTCATTTTGATTGTTGGTTATTCTCTCTCCTGCCCTCCTATTAATCAGTTGATACTATTCTGCTTGCTATCACCCCCATGGCTTTTGACCCCAATCTAAATGAGCTCAACCTTCTGTTCTGTGTGCTCTTCTCTGGAGCTGTTTACCTCCAGACTGAAGAAGCCCAGAGCTTTCAACTGTTTTCCATATGGTGTTGCTGCTGTTATTCCAGCCTGGTAACTCACTTTTAGATATCTTGCACTTTATCATTGTATGGCAGTTTAAATGGGCTGTCTAGACTAGATCCCAGTGCTTCAGGTAGGATGTAACAAGTGTGGGAAAGAGAAAAAAACATCACTTCTCTTGTTCTGATTCTATACTGCTATTAATGCAGCCTAAAAATCTAATTAGGTTTTTTTGGCAGCATCATCACTCTGTTGGCTCACATTGACTTTACAATCAAATCAAGGTCTTTTTCACATATGCTGTTGTTAAACCAGGCAGTTGTCTTCTATTCTGTACTAGAGGAACAAACCAGCTATAATTGCTAGGAGAAATTCCTGTGCAGCAATCAAAGTCAAGTATCAGAAGAGTTTTGTTATAAGAAAAAGACAGTCCAGGTAAGCTGTTGATAGTTGGGAGTCATGATAGATGCTACAAGCTTCCTACTCAATAATGATTTTCCTCTTCTTCCTTATTTACAGAATTCCACCATTGTTAGAATGGCAATGTGCTAAGCAAAAAATACTGGATTTCCCAGCTTCCTTTGTGTAGCTCAGAATGTTCATATAACATAGTTGTAGTTAAAGAGGTATAGGTGTCTATCACTGGATACAGAATATCATTATGAATGAAAAAAAAGCTCTATAAACTGACCTTTGCCTTTAGTCTTCTCATTAGGTGTTTTCCTGGATCCTCTTGTCTAGAATACAGACAAGAAGCTCAGAGATAAAGCACAATGCAAATGAATAAAAGCCCATATTAAGAATAGTAGAGAGCTGGAGAGATGGCTTAGCAGTTAAGAGCGCTGGCCGCTCTTCCAGAGGACCGGAGTTCAATTCCCAGCACCCACAGGGCAGCTTAAAACTGTCCATAACTCTAGTTCCAGAGGATCTGGCACCCTCACACAGACATGCAGGCAAAACACTGAGTGCATAAAAAAAAGAATAGTAGAGATGATAGAAAATTAAGAATAGTACTACCTCAAGATCCAGCTATACCACTCCTAGTCATATACCCAAAAGATGCCCCACCATTCAATAAGGTAGAGTCTTTCAGAGGTCCTCTGTGGAAGACTCCTGTCCTGTTCCTTGTCTTCTCCTACTTCTGATGCCTTATCCTGTTTGCCCTTCTGAATGAGGATTAAACATCTTCGCTAGGGTCCTCCTTGTTGTTTAGCTCTTTCTTGACTATAGACTTTAGTATGTTTATCCTGTATTATATAGCTAATATCCACTCATAAGTGAGTATATACCATGTGTGTCTTTCTGCTTCTAGGATAACTCACTCAGGATAATCTTTTCTAGATCGCACCATTTGCCTGCCAATTTTATGATTTCCTTGTTTTTAATTGCTGAGTAGTATTCCATTGTGTAAATGTACCACACTTTCTGTATCCATTCTTCAGTTGAGGGATATCTAGGTTGTTTCCAGATTCTGGCTATTACAAATAAAGCTGCTAAGAGAAAGATGATACAGCCACCCTTGATGAGACCTGATAGGCTAAGTTCAGATAGAAGGGGAGGAGGTCCTTCTATCAGTGGACTAGTGAAAAGTCATAGGGAAAGAAGAGGGAGAGTGGGTGTGAGTGGGAGGAGATGAGGGAGAGGGCTGCAGCAGAGATACAAAGTGAATAAATTGAGATAGATAGATAGATAGATAGATAGATAGATAGATAGATAGATAGACAGACAGATAGATAGATAAAATATAAAGAAATGGAAAAAAAGAATAGTAGAGATGAAAAGCCATAATCTTTATGTTGGGGTGGTGTTGATAACCAGGGTAGCTTAAACTGCGTCATCATCATCTGGGTTCATCTGCTCAAGTTACTGAAGCTATAAGAATGCACCTCTACACCTGACAAAAGCCAGAGTATTAAGGATGCCATTGAACTGCCTTAGCAGCCCTAGATCAAGAAAATCTTGTTAAATGAAGCAAATAAATCTTTATCTATTTAAGCTACAACTTTAAATTTCTTTATTTTTTGTGGCTGAAAAAAATTCTAACTGGAACAAAGTAATAGCAGAAAAACTAAGGATACAAATGAAACACAAGCATTATTCTAAAAATCAAAAGAAGGGGCTACTTAGAAATACACATAAGCAGTTGACATGAAACTAGCCAGTACACCCGTGCATACATTAATAAAAATAAAATAGATTTTTTACAAAGGTGTGGACTCCATAAAAAAAAAAAAAAAAGAAATACACATAAGCAATTGGGCCTGCCTGGAGCCTTCTGGGATGGAATTAAGATTCAGGTTCAGGGTCAGCACTTTTTCCCTAAATAGTAGGCTAAAAGATCATTGCCAGGCCTGGGTCTTGATAGGATATAGGTATGAAGCTAGGACATGGGTATAGGATATGAAACTGAAGGCTAAGTGTCAGAAGAAGTGGGTAATGAGGCAGAGGATCAGGGAACTTGAGAGCAAACTCAGCACAGCATCAAAAAGACAAACTTGATGCTGTATTACAGGTTGGGAGTTGGGTCAAGATGGGTTTACTTTAAGCCTACTCATCTAAGTGTAGGTGTGGGCTATAAACAGAAAAAAAAATTCCTCAGACTATGGAAGTAGAAGGTCCTCCCAGTGTGATACAGGTAGAGCCTGACAAGCTTTAACTGAAGTTGTGCTTTAGCCATCCTGACACTATTCTTAGATTCAGTCTTCATTGTGTGCTTTTCTTTCCTGCTTTTGCTCATGACTTTTTAAAGACCTGGCTTTAAGAGAAGGCCTCCTGTGCAACCACACTCGTCTCTTTAAACACTTCCCACTTTGTCTTCTTCCTATCGTCAGTATTTTTCCACGGACACCTTTCCCTCTTTCCTTTATCCCAATCTGTCTTCTCCCTTGTCAAGGTTCTGGGTGCTCTTCCTGGCTAATGTGTGTTCCCTTTGACATGACCAGCCTTTAGCCTCTGGTCTCTGCTTGGGGTGCAAATGGAGAGCAAGGGCTAGGAAGAAGCCTGACTGGAGCTTACCAGTTGCAGGGTGCAGTGTGCCACTCCAGTCCCTCTTCTAACCTTGGCTTCTTTGTTCCAGCAGGAGCCAATGCTTTTTCGACTCTCCATCCATTTGCCAGGGCTATCTAAAGTGAGAGAATAGATCCTCTTCTGATCCTTTGTGTGTTTCAGGTGCTAAGTGGGTAAGTCATTGTGATATTGTGCTCCTGTGATAAATGGACCTTTGTGAGACAGTTTTCACCTTGTGTGCACAGAGAAAAAGAGGGAGTCTTGCCATAGTGTCTTCTCACAGAAAGCTCCAGAAGGTGTTCAGAGATGATCACCTAGGCCAGCGAGGCTGCTCTTTCAATTGACAAGAAAGAGTGTCAGTCACTGTGGGCCTGCCAATCAGCATAAAACTAGGCATTTGTAAGCCACTAGCCTTCTTCGTTAAACATAATACTGAATCCTCCAAAGAATGACAGTGGCTTAAAGATCCCTGCTAGTGTCACTAATGGAACTCTTTAGTTTCACCCTCCTTCTTCACAGAATTGTCTCCATTCCTTAAACTTAGGCAATTCCTAGGTCCTTTCAATTATACTTCTTCCATTTTTCTCCATTTGCATTCCTTATTCCAGCTCGGCTCATGCTCCATTTGTCCAGTCCTCAATGCCTCTCACTTGGGCTCCTAAACGGTCTCCTAAGTCATCTTCCTGCCTCCAGTCTTGCCCCCTCCAATGTAGCCTCCATGCTTCAGCAAATCAGTCCTTTGAAAATACAAACCTGGTCATTTTATTGTCTCTCAAAACCCATGAAACCTCTTTTGTTGAAGAGGTATCCTTTGTTGGAATAAAATCCTCATGATTAGGTTTCTGTCAAATGCTCAGCCTTTGTTTTTGCACTGTTCCCACTTCACACCTAGCCACAGCAAACTATTTTGTAGGTTTCTAAACATGTCTTTCCTGTCTTTGCTTCTACACCCTTACCCATGACTTCCTTTCTTCTGCGATACCCTTCACACATCACTTTCTCTACTTTCTGTTCAGCCCTTACCACTTCAACGAGCATCTTCCTATCCCAAGACACACATTATACTGGTTTCTCTATTACTGATTGCTACATGGAATGTCATGCATTCTCAGCAGATGTTTTCTAACTTACCTGGCTATGGACAAAACTGTCTCTGAAGAAAGCTTTCAGATTGGACTCCATCTTTTTATGGAAGGGAGACATCTCATTGATATCACTCTTTTTAAATTGGGTTACAATTCCTTCTTTAACATGTCTGCTCCCTTAATTCAACTGTAAGCACTTTCATAGCAAGGCTATATCTGGACAATTGCAGCACCCCATGTAGATCCAGGGAGTGCTTAAGTAGAAGGAATAAATAGGCCTCCTGAATGTCTGACAATTTTTTTTCTTTTGCCATATCTTGCTTAACATGGCCTTTAAAGTCTAAACTCACAAATATATATGGCTGCTTTCTATTCCTGAAATTTTTCTCTCTCATTTCACCTATGTGGAATGTCTTCACTCTCCCACCCAATTCTGTTACTTCTTTGAAAACCAGCTCCAGTCCCCCCCATCCCCAAGCATCCTTTGCGGTTTAGCTCTGAGTAGTGCTAACAGTTCTCAGCTGTCTTATTTAGCCGTTGGTATCTTCTCATGTTGCCAAGAAAGAGGAAGGATTCTTTCAGGCCACAAAGCATGGTCATTTTTAGAAGTGTTCGTTGAACCCAGTTCTATCCATGAATTCTACTAGCCAATATATGTCTGATTCCCTCATTCTGAGGACTGTCATTTACTTTAAGGCAGGTCTGTGTCTTCTACTCCTTCATCCTTCTAAAGCCTTCCTGAAGCTGTAGAGACCTAAAGCCAGACTCCCAGGGTTTCTGTCAGAATGCACTGGTTATCTGAGGTGGTTTAAGGACACAAAAGTTCAGCTTCCTTTCATGCAAATCGAGACAATGCTAACATATACAAGATTGTTAAGATTAGAAGAATAAAGCTAGTCAAAGCGCTAAGTGCAGTATCCAGCAAGTTGTATGTGTGCTCAATAAAGGCTCTTTTCTTTATTGTTATGATTAGTAACAAATCTCTGCTGCAGTAGTCTGTTAAAAAACGACAAGGAGAGAGTTACAGAGGAAAGAGGAAATGCAGAAAAGAAGTATATCATAGGAGCAATCTGAGATTTTTGTGGCGTCCAAACAACGTTAGTAGCGCGGCAGGACATTTGTGCGTTGGAGTTGAGCTCCTAGAGCCATGTGAATCGATGAGCCCCGAGCACATGGTTCCACCTGGCGCAGCTTCCCTAACTCTAGCACTCAGGTATTCTCGGCAGCCTGTAGGGGGAGCCAGGAAGCTAGGACGGGGCTTGGGGGGAGGCTGCTGGAAATCTTCCTAAGGGCAAAAAACGACACCCCACCAATACTACCGGTCTTAGTGCACCGCCTTGCCACCTTCAGGACATACTCCTAGCTCAGTCTCCTGCTGCTGCTAAACTGGGAGCTGTCCTTCAGCACCAGGGGCAGCCTTGGCCTCAGGCAGGACAGTGAGGGCGTCTGCGGAGTTAGGGACTCCGGACCGGTCCGATCCGCAACTGGCTTCAGTGTCCCCTAGACATGAGGACGAGGACAAGGCTACCCAGGGAGGTAGCAAGAACCTGAGGAGATGCCTCCTGCTTCTTAGAATCAACCTCAGAAGTCTCCTAGCCCTCGGGGCGGGGGGGGGGGGGGGCGAAGGGCGGGCCTGGGGAGGGAGGCGGGCGCCGGCTTAGTGGGGGAGGGGGAGCTCCAGGCCTGGGACTCAGCGTTTGGCGAGTGCACGCGGGGGCCGGTCGGGTGAACCGAGGCGCTGAAGTCAATGGAGTTGGGGGTGGACTGGAAACATCCCCAAACAGCACAGGCTGCCGCCAGCGGGGGCTGGGGTTGGGGAGGGGGGAGTCCTGAGGCGCAGGCGCAGTCGGGTCCCCAGTCCCGCTCCCTCCTCCTCCCGGTGCCTCTTTCCCCGCCCTACTCCCCCCCAAACACACTCGCAAACGGGCTCTCAAGGTGTTCTCCGCACAGCGGAAGATGGCGACAGACTGAGGGGGCATGGCCAGCGGGAGCCACGGGGCCATGCCTTTGGGCGGCCGCCACAGCGGTGCGAACCAGAGGCGGAAGCGAGAGGCGCACTAAGTAAAGCCAGGCGTCCGCGTCCGGCGTCTGTGGCGCTGCGGGGAACCAGGTGGCCAGCCCGAGCCGGAACTCTGGGAGCCGCCGGTGCGGAGCCAGAGCAGAGCCTGCCCGGGACCGGCTCCGGCAGACGGTCACAGCACGAGTGAAGCACGAAGGGCCAGCAGCGGACCGGCCGGTCGGCTGGCCTAGGAGGGCGCGAGCGAGGCAGGGAGCTGCAAGGAGCGGGCAGACGGGCGGGAGAGGAGCAGAGCGGGCGAGGGGAGCGGAGCAGAGCGGAGCGCGGCGGGGCCCGCACGGCGGCGCTGAGGGGCGCAGAGCGGCGCTGAGCCGAGACGGCCTGAACAGAGTGCGAGCTGGGGGTCGGGGGCGAGGAGTGAAGTGTCGCGGAGCCTGGGGCAACTGAGGGGCCTGACACTATGAGGAGTGCGGCGCCGCCGCCTCAGCCGCCACCGCCCCAGTGCCCCGCACCGCCCCCCGCCGGGACGCCGGGTTGTGCCTAGCGGGCCGGGCGGCGGCTCCCCAGCTGCCAGCTAGGGAGCGCGTGAGGGGCGCGGGGACAACCCAAGAGAGCGTCCCGCGACTCCGGCCTGAGCGGGGGACCCGGGCCGTCTGGCCTGCCTAGCCATGCGCCCCCCAAGGTAGAGCCTGGACGGCGCTGAGGAGCGCGGTGCGGTTCGCAGCCCGCCCTCCCGAGACGGCCGTCCGGCCTCGCGCCTGCCTAACTCCCTCCAGCCTGGACCCCCCTGAAATATGTTCAGGGGCGCTTGGATGTGTCCCGGGAAAGACACCGCCGCTCTGACTCTTTGCTGCTGCTGCTGCTGGGCTCCCAAGCCAAGCGACAAACCTTGCGCCGATTCTGAGCGGGCGCAGCGATGGCGACTGTCCCTGGCGTCCCTGCTCTTCTTCACCGTGCTACTCGCTGACCATCTGTGGCTGTGTGCTGGGGCCCGACCCCGGGGCAGTGAGCTGAGCAGCGCCATGCGGCCGCCCTGGGGAGCCGGCCGCGAGCGGCAGCCTGTGCCTCCTCGCGCGGTGCCGCGGCCGCCGCCGTCGCCTGGAGAACCCAGAGCGTCCTCGGGCACCTGCAGCCCTCGATACAGCAACCTGACCAAAGCTGCCCCCGCCGCCGGCCCTGGGCCGGTCTGCGACAGCATCCCAGAACCCACTGGGCTGGACGCAGCTTGCACCAAATTGGAATCTTTACAGAGACTTTTCGAACCGACCACCCCAGCTCCCCCTCTGCGACCCCCTGACTCCCCTTCCCGTACCCCGGCCGAGTTCCCCTCTGCCAAAAAAAACTTGCTCAAAGGCCACTTTCGGAACTTCACTCTTTCCTTTTGCGACACCTACACTATCTGGGACTTGCTGCTTGGCATGGACCGCCCCGACAGCCTGGACTGCAGTCTGGACACACTGCTGGGGGATCTGCTGGCTGTAGTTGCCAGCCCGGGCTCGGGGACCTGGGAGGCATGTAGCAACTGCATAGAGGCGTACCAGCGACTGGACCGACATGCTCAGGAAAAATATGACGAGTTCGAACTCGTGCTGCATAAATACTTACAGGCAGAAGAATACTCTATCCGGTCCTGCACGAAAGGCTGCAAGGTAGGGATTGGTAATCCACACCACATTAGCTGCTTGGCCAGAGGCAGTGTCTCTGGCCAAGTGGGACCAGGAAAAAAAATCTCTCTCTAAATCTACAGCACCACTCCCACCATTCCCAGTGTAGCACTGTGTCACCCTGAACCCCTCCTTAGAGAAGGAGCCGCAGTGATTCAGGTCAACTTCTATGAGTTTAAGGTTTGAACGTTTTAAGGCTGGAGCTTCCTGGTGCACTGCTTCCTGAATGAGGGGGAAGTGGGGCTCTGGACTGGCAAAGCTGTAGGAGACAAGTCTGTGCTCGCCAGTCTCCAATCCTGTTTGGCCCTGAACCCCTCTCCTGTACTAGAATCAGTCTGGGACTGGCTGTGAAAAGCGGGGATGAGGGGTGTTCAAAAGCAGGAGGAAGAATGTTTGACTACCTAATCCTCATCCTTTGGTTCCTGCCAATGGATGAGAAGCTAGGCAAAGCCTGGTGACAGGGTACACCAACCATACTGTTGACCTTATATGACCTGAGGTAGCTGGCCATCTCCTAGTCAGGGGAGCCCAGGTATGCCTGCCTTCTCTTAAGAAGAGAACCTGTAGGCTTCTGTCTTCTGAGGAAAGCAAGCTCAGAGAACAGGGCTTATCAGCTCGTGGAAGGGCTGTGAAAGGTTGGTGCATTATAAAACTCCCATTGCTCCAGAGTGGTGACAGGAAAACCTGGCTTTCTGGCTGCTAGTGATGGGCATCTAGGGGAAGTCAGAGAACAGACAACTGTAGAAGGGACCTTCCTATGGAAGAAGTGAGTGTTGAGAAATTTCTTGAACCCTCAGTAGTGTTGTTCTTTATAGTAGGTAGGTGGGACTATACATACTTGGGGCCTGAAGCTACTTCCCTGTATTTCCTGCCTGGCCAGGTGGCCTGCTTTGGAGACAAAAGAACAGCAAGGTCAAAAGGTCAATTGACAATGCCACCAGGTAGGTCTCACACATTCTGGAGCTGGGGGCATTCAGCTGGAGAGTGAGGCTGTTGCCTCGTAGTATAGAACATCTCATTTTAAGGCTTTGAGGAGGGGTAGCAAGGGTCTCTTTTACAGCAAACTGCTCCTGTGGACTTCTGCAAGGTTCTGCTGTTATCTGTGCATCCCTTAGGGATTTGGTGTGGAGGACTGAGGAGAAAAGGAGTAGTTCCTTAATCCTGACTTAAATTTCTCCTCCTTTTTCCTATTCTCCTAACCTCGTAGTCTCCTCCCGCCTCACTCAGCCTCAGCTGACTCACTGCCTCACTCACACTACCAAATGAGATATTCCGCTTCTTAAAGGTGTACAGACAAGATAGACAAACATATACAGCCATGCATCACAAGAAACACTCTGGACAAAGTCATACAGAGAAACAGAAAGGTTTTCACTTTCATAAACAGTGCTGTAGAAGCAGGCACTATGTCACACATCTCCCTATAGTGTCAGAGACATACAGTCAGACATTCAATAACATGAAGACATTTTGCCATACAGAGCTAAAGACACATGCTCTAATTGCCTGACACAGACACAGGTCCTCCGTGAGAGCAGAGGGATATGATCCCCTGGCAGGCAGAATAAAAGATATCTATATTTTGCAGTCTCCTATCTAAGCTCATGGCCACAACTATTCTTTTTTTCAGTCTCCAGAATGAATGAAAACCATGACACAACTTTTCTATGAGGTTTTCTCCCTGTTATAGTTGACTCCAAGCTCCTTCTGATCCCACACTACATTAAAATCCCTCACATTGATAGCGATACAAAGCAGTTTGATGTCTGGAAAAGCAGACCTCTTTGATTCTGGAGGTCTTATCACCTCTGTCAGGGCTTGTTAGCAGTTTGCTCTTGGGCATGTTACTTTACTTCCTCTAAGCTTTCATTTCCTCATTTGTAAGACAGGAAAAATATCCTTGCCCTGCCTATGACCTGAGTGTTGCCTGAGATTTAAGTGGGAATGCATGGCTAGAAGCATTTTGGATTAAGAATTCAATACCTGACATAGATCTAATATTTAGAGGTTTCAATCATTCATGTATGTTATGAGAGCACAACTGCCTAGATTGCCTCCATTTTACAGATTAGGGAACTGAGATGCAGAGGGGTCAGACAGTTTGCCCTGGGCAATGAGCAAGAATTCCAATACTCGAGCTCACTGTCCTCATGCTAAGCCTTTGCTTTTTGCCATGGCTTCAAGTTCCCCAGGCCCTGTCCCCTGTCTCTTTGTTTGTTTCTTACCAGCATTCTCCTGCTCTTACTGTCTTATGCTGGCAAAAGGGCTGTGGTGGCTCTTTAGTTCTTCTGGGTTTTTTACCTCTTTCAGAGCTTTCTGCTTCAACTGGGGCCCAAATTTCAGTTTGGCCTGAGTCTTTAATTCATTTTTCTGATGACATCAAAGAAAAAGTCAGCCCCGATTCCCTCCTTGAAACCCTGTCTCCTCAATCACTTACCCACCTTCTCACAGGTCTTCTTTTTACCATCCTAGTCTTTCCCCTGAGCTCATAGCCCTCCTTTCCAGCCCCTACCCCAAGTGGGATCCTGTGGAGATAATGTCCCCCCCCCCCACCACCAGAATTCCCTTAAATTCGATCCTGAAGTCTTAGGCCAATATGAGGATTCTTCTAAGTCTGTAAACCAAGTCTGGAGCCTGGTTCTAGAGCCAGGTGATCCCCTATCCCCAGAGTCCTTGTGCCTCTGTTGTGAGTCCTTGATCCTTCTGTTGTGGCCCTAGAAAGGTTGTTTTCTGTCTCTGAGATGTCTGCCCCTGTTTTGGGCCACACAGGGCTCCAGGAATCATACCTGTCCTCACTGCTGCCTGTGACACCTCCCAATTTAGTACCAGCTGCAACATTTTCTTAATGTGCGACTGACTTCCTCTCGCATAGCAGAGAGATGTAGCTAACCCAGGCCAATGCCCATCCCCATACTGGTCTCCCTGGTCTGAAGGCCATACCCTATCCTTCCCTTGATTCCCTGTGAATGACCTCCCCACCCCCTTCACACACATTCTATCTTTCCTTTCGCCTTGCCCAGGGTTACCATACAAATAAATCCCCTCCTAGATTTTATCCTCCTAATCTTATCATGCTCCTGCCTGCTGCTGATCTCTCCCACCTCTGCCTCTTTCCTCCACTCAATTCGGAACACTGAGGATGAAGAGATGGGGAGCATGCAAGCAAAATTCTGGCTTCTTTTCTCACAGCTATTCCTCTAAGAAGGCAGAGAGACCCGAGAATAGGGACATTGTCAGTTCTTTAAGTGGCCATTAGCTGCACTAATCAGCTAGTTTGAGGAACTGGTCTGTATGACACCCACTGGCATCCTGCAGGTTTCATATTGGATCAACTGAAGAAGCTGAGAAGACTAGAACCTGAATTTCCTGGAGGGTGTTAAAAGAGTTTGACTTGGAGAAGAGGAGACTCAGAAAATATGTCCTCAGATTTCACACCTCAGAAGGGTTGTCCTTGTATAAAGGATACATATCTTGATTGGCCCCAAGGGACTTCATAGAAAGTCCTGCATTCCAACCTAGATTTTTCACTTCATTCCAGTGTGACCTTGAAGCTATGAACTTCAAGTCTCTTAACCTCACTTTTTTCTTCTCTCAAATGGGGCTCATTCATCAGAAAAGTCTATGAATCCATTATTAATGAGAAGTCCAAGCAGGATCTAGGCTTAGCACATCAGAGGTTCTCCATTCAGGTTTGTTTTTGCAAAGATGGAACGATTGCTTCAGAGTTCCTGTCCCCAGGAAATATCTGTCCTAATACAGGTGAACTGCTGGGTGAAAATGCCATAGAAATGACTCTAGAACCGTATGTGTGTGGAAGAAGGAATTGGATCAGCTAACCTCAGAGGTCTGCTTCAGTCCAGAAGTTAGGCATTAGAGCAGAGCCTGCTCCTTGTGAGCAGCATTGGACTGGAGAGTGTTTGTCCTCAACACCCCCACACAGGGAGAGGGTGGGGGGCTGCCCACCTTCTACCCATACCTACTGGGGCTCTGCTATTCCTCCATTCTGGCTGGCAACTGTTTCTGCCTCACTGCCTTCTCTCCTCCCACCTGCCACAGCTCACAGTTTTCCTGCCAAACAGGACTCTCAGGCTCACACTAGAGATGACAAGTAGTAAGAGGTAAGGGCTTGAAGTACTGGGCAAAGGACAGGAGTCCCAAGTTGAATAGTTGTCGCCCAGATGTTTTCTCTGGCCCACAACTCTGAAAGCTAGAGAGGGTGCTCTGGTCCATGTTTGGGGGATGAGGAAAACCATCAATATGGAGCCTCCTGGGAATCACAGCAAAGCTGGCCCTGAGGTTGGGCCTTCCAGATCCACAGCAGTTCATCAAATCACTAAGGTCTGTACACATAGTGTTCTAGGAAATGCCAGTGACCCAGAGTAGAAGAATAATCACAGAGAAGAGGTAATACTTACAGCTAGGACAAGGACATAACGAATTAAAGCTGGGAGTGACAAAGCGGTTACTTGTTGAAATATACTCCTCCAGATCCTTGACCTACATCCTGACCCAACTCCCTCCACTCCAACTCCCATGTTCTTCCTCCATTGTAGCTCATGCCCAACATTTCCCTCCATATTTCAGTGAGTGCCACCTGGACAGTGTTTTATCACCTTAGACCCTTCCCAAACCACATTCCACACCTCACCTCTCTAACCCTCATCCATGTGTCTACATACCTCTGCTCCTCCCAAAACTTACTTCTAATCTTCCTGGAATGATTACTTCTTGTCTCACTTTGTTCCTCTCCAGCAGTTGAATATTCCTGTGACACTCCCCATCTACCTCCAACCTCCTGACCTTTAAAACAGATCTCATACGCTTCTCTGCCTTGTCTGCCTCACCTTTTTGGCACCATACTTCCTGCCCATGGTACATCCATACCCCCTTACACCTCACATCCCTCACACTCTACTCACACATTACCTCCCTCATCCCTATCTCTTTCTGCCCCTATTTTCTTTCCTCTTCTGATCTTCTCTTCTTTTGCCTCTTTCCCCCTCTGTCCTTCTCTCTTTCTCTGATCTTTCTTCCACCTTTTCTCTCCCTATTCCAGCCTACTCAGGGCAGACATGCATGAGTGCATGCACATACACTCATATACATAGACACCAGGCACACACATCCCCCAGTCTTCATGGCTACTTCCATCATTTCCACAAGCTGGTGGCCTGACTACTACTACTTGTCACCATAGCAACAGGAACCTCCACGAAGGATGTACTGGTATCTCCTGAAGATGGGGTTGGGGGAGTAAAGAAAGAGGAAAGGAGCCCAGCAACCTCCCACCCAATATTATTCTGGCTGGAAGTGTCTGCTGAACATGGTAAAAGTGGGAGTGAGGAAAGATAAGAAGTGGGTGGGACCAAAATCAAAAGAGAGACAAGGAATTCTGGATACATCAACAGGCTGAAGGGTCCTCTCAAGCTATGTGAACATGTGCTGGTGACTTCTGCAGACATTCGTACCCCAGGGAAAGAGTATACCCACTCTTCCCTGTGTGATTGGCGATGTAGGCCAACACCTAAGCCTCGGAGTTGGGGGGTTGTCTTAGAAAAACTTCACTCTCATGGCAGTTCGTCTAAGCAAGTAACTCAGAATGCTACCTGACCCTTCGTTCCTCTCAGTCATGTAGCATTCCAGCCTCAGGTATATGCTAAATACTAGGAGCCACCTCTCTTTCTGGAGACTATGCACAATCTGGGGACCCACAAACACAGTCCTCCAGTGATGGTCAGGTAGAACTCTGGCAAATGGTTACATCTGAATTCCTGTGGTTACAGGTGTACAGATCAGAATCTATACAAGGAATGACAAATCAGGCTTTTGTCCATGGGCATAAGAGAGAGTTCAGAGAAGCCTGAATTTATGAGACGCTGAATCAGGTAGGATTTTAAAGGAAAGAATAGGGGCACCAAGTGGGCTAGGCTTGGGGAGGTGGAGGAGTTACTACAGAAGGAGAAGGGTTGCTATAGCCAAATCTCTTGCTCAAATGGATTCTGGAAAAGGGATCTGGAATCTGAGCCACAAGTTTCTGGCCAGTCCAGCTGGCACCAAAGAAGAAAGGGATAAGAAAAGGAAGGCATAAAAATAAATAAAAATACAAGCTTTTGAGTACCTAAGAGGTGTGGGTGTGTTGGGAGGGGTCATATATGTCCATGAACTCAATCTTACAATAAACCTAGCAGGAACGCACCATTGTTATTCTTATTTTACAAATGTAATGGTTGAGGTTCCACAAGAGATGACCTCCCTAAATTACAGAGGGCAGGGAGCTAGGATACAAACCTGCCTCTGTTCTTTCCACAGTGCACAGATGTATAGAAGATGTTAATATTCTCTCCCAGATGTAGGAGGCCATGCCCTGCTGGCTATGAATAGACTGTTGAGAAGTGAGGGTAGAGGGGTGGGTCAGTAGAGCCTATTGGAAACTTAGGGAACCCTCTGGACTAACTCAGATTCAGAGTGAGGACTCACTATCCTCTTTGTTCAAGATACCTGTTTCATGTCCTTAAGATCCAGTAATAGATTTTTATTCTTCTCTTGGCAGCCATTATTGCCTATAGTTCTTCATGATAGGTTATCCAATCCCAAATCATCAGCCTTATACACATAAACATGTAAACAACATTAAATGGACTTAGCAGATTTATATGTGTGTATGTGTGCATGTGACAATAATAATTAAAGAAGAAAAAGTCATGAATTTGAGTGAGAGTAGGGGGTGACATGGGATGAGTTATGGGGGGAAATGAAGGAGTAGAAGTGATATGAATATAGTACATATGTAGGAAATTCTCAAAAGATAGTGAATTAAAACTTGATTTAAAAAGATCCAGTAACAATCACTGAGGTATCCTGTTAAGACAGAGACAGGAAGATAGCAGTAAAAGTTTTGTTCATGCCTTTTCTGCAAGCTTAAAAAAGAAGGGAAGAGCTGAGTTCCACTTGTGTTGAGGAAAGGTACTTTGTTATCTTCTCAACCCCAATCTAGTGGAAGTATCAGCCTGGGAAGAAAAGGAGAAGATGCCCTACACAGACCTAAAGCCTGCCTGAGCCCCACCCCACCCCCAGCACATACTGGCAGCTGGTAGAACCAAAACAGATAACAAATGCAGTGAGATCTTGTCATGTAAATTCCAGGCCAGATGAAGCCTGGCCTGGAATTTAGATGTCCAGTTCCCTTGCCAGGATTTGGTTGAGTCCCCAGTCTTAGATGCCTCATCTTCTCCTTAGAAACAGAAAGGAAGAAGCAGTCCATAGCATTCTGTCTAAGAGAAGGCCATGTGGTGGTGTGAATGTTACCGGAGTTTCCTATCTTACTTGGTTTGAAGCAGATAGAATGTCTACCCAGCTGATTTGTGAAAGCTGAAGTGTGTCTGTTCAGTGTTCAACTGAAGTTAATTCTTCAAAATTACTATAGACTCAAAATCTTTTTAAAATATATTTTTTCTTGATTATTAAAAATGTGGCCTTTCCAAGATGAAAAACTCAAGGGACAACACATGCTGGAGAGGTTGTGGAGAAAGGGGAACCCTCCTCCACTGCTGGTGGGAATGTAAACTGATACAACCACTCTGGAAATCAATCTGGCGCTTTCTCAGACAACTAGGAATAGCGCTTCCTCAAGATCCAGCCATACCACAGCTAGGTATATACCCAAAAGAGGCGCAAGTACACAAAAAGGACATTTACTCAACCATGTTTATAGCAACATTATTTGTAATAGCCAGAACCTGGAAACAACCCAGATGTCCATCAACAGAGGAATGGGTACAGAAATTGTGGTATTTTTACACAATGGAATACTACTCAGCAATCAAAAAGGAGGAAATCATGAAATTTGCAGGCAAATGGTGGGATCTAGAAAAGATCATCCTGAGTGAAATATCCCAGAAGGAGAAAGACAAACACGGTATATACTCACTTATATAGACCTATAAGATATGATAAACATAATGAAATCTATACACCTAAAAAAGATAATCAAGAGAGCAGACATGGGGTAAGATGATCAATCCTCATTTAGAAAGACAGATGGGATGCGCATTGAACATATGACAGGAGTCTACTGAGCGCATTTGAAAGACTCTAACTAGCAGTGTTTTCAAAGCAAAGTCTCATGACCAAACCTTTGGCAGAGTACAGGGAATCATATGAAAGAAGGGGAGTTAGTCTGATGAGGAAAGGATAGGAGCTCCACAAGGACCAAATATATCTGGGCACAGGGTCTTTTCTGAGACTGACATGCAACCAAGGACCATGTATGAATGTAACCTAGAACCTCTGCTCAGATGTAGCCTGTGGTAGCTGAGTAACCAATTGGCTTCCCATAGTGAGGGGAACAAGGGGAACTATTTCTAACAGGAACTCAATGATTGGCTCTTTGGCCTCTCCACCCCCCAAGGGAGGAGCAGTCCTGTTAGGCCACAGAGGAGAGCTTTGCAGCCAGTCCTGAAGATACCTGATAAAACAGGATCAGATGAATGGGGAGGAGGTCCCCCCATCAGTGGACTTGGCAAGGGGCACGGTGGAGATGAGGGAGGGAGGGAGGGACTGGGAGGGAATGAGGGATCGGGACACGGCTGGGATACAGAGTTAATAAAATGTAACTGATAAGAAAAAAAATAAAATTAAAAAAATGTGGCTTTTGAGAACTTTTTTTAAATTTTTTTTATTAATTACACTTTATTCATTTTGTATCCCCCCCATAAGCCCCTCCCTCCTCCCCTCCCGATCCCACCCTCCCTCCCCTTTCTGCATGCATGCCACTCCCCAAGTCCACTGATAGGGGAGGTTCTCCTCTTCTTTCTGATCTTAGTCAATCAGTTCTCATCAAAAGTGGCTGCATTGTCCTCTACTGTGGCCTGGCAAGGCTGCTCCCCCCTCAGGGGGAAGCGATCAACGAGCAGGCCAATCAGACTATGTCAGAGGCAGTCCCTCTTCCCATCACTATGTAACCCACTTGGACACTGAACTGCCATGGGCTACACCTGTGCAGGGGTTCCAGGTCATCTCTACGAACAGTCCTTGGTTGGAGCATGACTCTCTGGGAAGTTCCCTGCATTCAAATTATCCCTTTCCGTTGCTCTCCTTGTGGAGTTCCCGTCCCCTCCAGCTCTCACTGTTTCCCACTTCCTACACAAAATTCCATTCACTCTGCCCATCAGTTGGCCATCAGGCTAAGCATCTGCTTTGACAATCTATACTGCAGAAGCTTTCAGGGGCCCTCTGTGGCAGGTCTCAAGTTTGTTTCCTGTTTTCTTCTGGCTTTCAGAGGCCCTCTGTAGCAGGTTCCGAGGTTGTTTCCTATTTTCTTTTTCTTCTGATATCCATCCTCTTTGCCTTTCAGGATGGGGATTGAACATTTTAGTTAGGGTCCTCTCTTTTGCTTAGTTTGTTTAGATGTACAGATTTTAGTGGGTTTATTCTATATTGTATGTTTATATGAGTGAGTATATACCATGCGTGTCTTTTTGCTTCTGGGACAACTCACTCAGGATGATCCTTTCCAGGTCCCACCATTTACCTGCAAATTTCATGATTTCCTTATTTTTCATTGCTGAGTAATACTCCATTGTATAGATGTACCACAGTTTCTGCATCCATTCTTCAGTTGAGGGGCATCTGGGTTGTTTCCAGCTTCTGGCTATTACAAATAAAGCTGCTACAAATATGGTTGAGCAAATGTCCTTTTTGTGTACTTGAGCCTCTTTTGGGTGTATGCCTAGGAGTGGTATGGCTGGATCTTGAGGAAGTGCCATTCCTAGTTGTCTGAGAAAGCGCCAGATTGATTTCCAGAGTGGTTGTACCAGTTTACATTCCCACCAGCAGTGGAGAAGGGTTCCCCTTTCTCCACAACCTCTCCAGCATGTGTTGTCCCTTGAGTTTTTCATCTTGGCCATTCTGATGGGTGTAAGGTGAAATCTCAGGGTTGTTTTTATTTGCATTTTCCTAATGGCTAATGAGGTTGAGCATTTCTTTAAGTGCTTCTCTGCCATTCAATATTCCTCTACAGAGAATTCTCTCTGTTCCCCATTTTTTAAGTGGATTACTTGGTTTGTTGCTTTTCAGCTTCTTTAGTTCTTTATATATACTAGATATGAGTCCTCTGTCAGATAAAGGGTTGGTGATGATTCTTTCCCAATCTGTAGGCAGTCGCTTTGTTTTGATGACGGTGTCCTTTGCTTTACAGAAGCTTTTCAATTTCATGAGGTCCCATTTATTGATTGTTGCTCTTAGAGCCTGTGCTGTTGGTGTTCTGTTCAGGAAGTTTTCTCCTGTACCAATGAGTTCTAGGGTATTCCCCACTTTTTTTTCTAGCCGTTTTAATGTGAGAACTTTTATGAATTAGAAATATAACAGAAAAAAGGGTTTTAGAGTAATGTGGGTTTTTTCTATTGTCATGAAGTATACATAACAGAACTTATGATTTAAGTGTGAGTGGAATTGGGTACATTTCCATTTCATTACTACTTCTAAAATATTTTCATCCTCCCAAACAGAAATTTTCTATCTGTTAAAGAGTAATTCCCCATTTCTCCTTTACTCTACTTTCTGGCAATCAGCAATCTACTTTTATCTCTTTGAACTTGACTATTCTAAATAACACACAGAAGTGGAATCATACATGATTTGTCCTTTTGTTTGGCTTATCATATAATATATATTATATAATGCTTTTAAGGGTCACTAAAGTTTTAGCATCTATTAGTATTTCATTTATTCTTGCTACTGAAGAATATTCCATTGTGTGCATATGCCGTATTTTGATTATCTATTCATTTAAATAATTATTTGAACTATTCTGCTTTTTAGCTATTGTGAATAATGCTGCTATGAATACCATTCTACTAATATTTGTTTGAGTACTTGTTTTCATGTCTTTTGAGTATCTTTAAGAAAGGAATTATTTGGTCATATAATTCCATGCTGAAATTGTATTAGTTTGTTTTGAGAAACGCTCTTGCTATGTAGCCTAGACTATTGTTGAACACATGGTCCACATACCTTAGCCTCAACTGCTGACATTGCATGCATGCACCATTATGCCCAGCTTACTCTCTGAGTAATTACTTTTTGAGTCATTGTCTCTCAGTTCTCTATAGCACCGGTGCCACTTTACATTCCATTCTGACATTTTGCATTCTGCACCACTTTATATACATATCAACAGTGAAATTAGCAAGGTTCCAAATCTCCACATCTTTGTTAAATTAAAACTTTTTATTTTCTGGGTTCCTTAAATAATAATACCCATGTTGATGGAACCACATGGTTCCCTAATATTTTATTGTAGATCTTTTAAAGTTACTGGTACTCTGAATACCTTTCCATGTACTTAAAACTGCATAAGCTCCATCTTTGTTGAGTATGATATTCTATCACAAGTTACATAATTGATTTAATAGGCCATGTACTATTAGATATTTATATTACTGCCAACTTTTTATTATTATAAGTAATCCTGGTATTAACTATCTTTGTTCATAAATTCATATCAGATTTATAATTTTTACTAATAAAGGCTATCTGAATCATTTTTCTTATTCCTGTACTTTGCTGTGTTTCTTAAATCACAAATGATGCATGCTTATTTTATCAAATCTGAAAATATGGAGATTTATAAAGAGAACGTTAATAATCCTCCTATTCAGTCTTTCCTAGTTTCAGTGCCCTAAGGTCCTGGATGTTAACAATTTGTGTATATGTTCTCCTTCTCTGTAAGCTTACATAAACAGCTACACAAATTACTCTTTCTTTGTTTTGCATACAAATGGAAGCATAAACATCCATTCTGCAGAATGAAATTTAGAACAAGACTTACAGAATCACACTATTAACCTTTTTAATGCTAGTTGCATACATTACTAAATCTCTTTCAAATTACTGGATTATTGTAGTTTATTCCCTCAACAAAAATGTGAGGCTAATTTACTTGAAAAATGATCTAGCCTTAGCTTCTCATTGACATTACTTTGGTCAGCCATTTGTTTTTCTTGTTTAGAAGCCATGTGTAGAGCTTGTTTGTGAATTGTTAGTTCATGTTTTCTGTTTTTATCCATAGTTTGTCCCCCTTCATATGGATTAATGATATTAGCCTGTTTTGATCACATTTGTGGCAGACTTGAAAAACTTGCTTTTTGAATCTGAGAACTGAAAAGAGAATGAGAAGGAAGGGTGTTATCCTAGTCATGCAGTATCCTTTATCTTACTTAATTCTTACAGCCGTCTTATGAATTGTACACATACTGTCCTCATTTGTGGACAAGACAGTCTCAGAGGAGTCAAATGACTTGGAGTCATCAAACCCATAGTTAGATCTGGAAATTGTGTGTTGGCAGGCAGCACTACTACTCAATCTGTGCTAGTGTGCATATGGATAAAGCTCTCTACTTTTCCTTTAGAGGCATCATTTACAGAGAGGCAAGGGTTGTAAATGTTACTTTTATTTGCCTGACATAATTGTCATCTCCAAAGCTGCCTCTGTCTGCTAACTTAGGCCTAGTCCTGGAAGCTTTTAGCCTCTCTACAATCTAATCTAGGCATAGAATGTTTCAGCCTCTGAGACTTGCAGCTGAATAAGCTCACACTTTCTATCTCTTTCTGAACTCTTGCTGGCTGATTCAACTCAGCTGTCCTGGCTCAAACTCCTCTCCAAGCCCGACTGAGTCAAACTGGCATGTTCTAGCTTCTGGCTCCTCATTCTCTGGCTTGTTCTGTCTTCACCTGTATCTAGCTTATTTTCTCTTCAACCTGTCTCTGTAAAACTGTAAAACTCTCTTGGTAAAACTGATCTCTCTCTCTCTCTCTCTCTCTCTCTCTCTCTCTCTCTCTCTGTCTGCCATACCGTATTCTACTGTCTCAACTCTACTGTACTGCTCTTAAGTAGCTTCTCTTTCCTGACTCATTCTGTCAAATCTTTCTCTGATTTGTCACTTTGTCTGTCCCTCAGTTAGACATCCCTTTCAAACATGGCTGCTTCCATCTACAAACTAACTTTACCTTCATTGTTTGGGATTAAAGGTTTGTGCTAAGGCCATGTCTGCATTCCAGGCAGGGGGATGAAAGGTGTATCATATCAGCCAATCACACAAACCAAAAAGATCTTTGGATGTGATCTCTTGCCAGTACAGCCATTTTGCTCAATTAAAATTACTCTACAGAGGATAATTTCTTTTATAAGGGACACAGCCTGCCTATCAAGAAAGGGTGAGTCAGAAAGGTCATCAGTCTTGCCTGCGCTTTTATAACCAGCAAGAGTACACCTGGGATTTTGACTGCAGGTCTGTTTGAGTTAAAGGTGTTTGACCCTACCTTCCCACCACCCATGCTGGTTACTTAAAACAACTATCTCCTCAGATTCAAGTTACAGCTCAGGGAAGGAAAAATACTTGGCTCATAGTCATATAGCAAATTAGTGGCCACAACTTCTTTCTAGTGATATGTCCAACTTCAAACAGCTAATTCTTGGCAGGGGCAGAACCAGAACCAAGCTTTGACTAACTATCCATCTGTTGGAACAAAGGCTTCTTGAGAAAGAATATTTATGGAGAATGCTATGAGGAAGGGGTAATTTCACATGTTTTCTGCTCTCTAGCATCAGTCTTCCAGTATAAGGCTACTTCAGATCACCGGAAGCCCCCAAATGGTAGGACTTGGGACAGAAGAACTCATGCCCTAGGGGTAATAAAGCATTTCTACTAGAGACAGCTTCTAGTTCTGTACTAATCGTGTATGTGTGTTGGGGAAGAGGGAGAGAGAGACTTTGGAAATATGGTTTGCCTCTTGTTCATTTTTTTTATTGTTTTGCAGTGCTGGGGCATGAACTTTGGGCCTTCAATTAGCTGGGCAAGTGTTCTACCATTGAACCACATCTCCAGTCTGAACAGAGTGCTTTGATAAGAGAATGGAAATGTACATTTGTGGTGTCTAGTATTCAAATGTTCTTTCTCCCACAACCACTTACAAAGAAAACTCTACTTCTGATTTTGGAAAATCATTCTCCTCTATCCAAGCCTAGAATCTCTCCTCAACTTGGCCTGAAATTACACCAAAACTAAATTTGTGTGAGTCGCACAGTGGTAAACTGAAAGAACTGTCTCCAGGGCAGTATGGTTGCTATATAAGAGCTTGGGCACTGAAGTGAAGGTAATACTGATTTCAGATTCTACTTTTACATCGGTCTTTTCTATAGAATAGTTGTTGTGACATTCATTGCATTATGTTTTTTGCATTTGAAAGTATATGTATTTCTGTGGGGGGGGGGGGGTTGCACATGCACACAAGGGCAACTTCTGGGAATCAGTTCTCTTTTTCCACAAACTAAATCCAGGAGTTTGAACTCAGCTCATCAGGCTTGGAGGCAATCATCCTTACTGCTGAGCCATTTTACCAGTTTTTTTTTATTAATTACAGTTTATTCACTTTGTATCCCCCCATAGGCCCCTCCCTCCTCCCTTGCCGGTCCCACCCTCCCTCCCCCTTCTTCATGCATGCCCCTCCCCAAGTCCACTGATAAGGGAGGTCCTCCTCTCTTTCCTTCTGATCTTAGTCTATCAGATCACATCAGGAATGGCTTCATTGTCATCTTCTGTGGCCTGGTAAGGCTGCTCTCCCCTCAGGGGGAGATGATCAAAGAACAGGCCTATCAGATTATGTCAGAGGCAGTCCCTCTTCCCATTACTATGTAACCCACTTGGACACTACAGCTTTTAATATAGTCTTTAATCTCACTTGTAACCCCACTTTTTTCACCTTCAAGACTAAGAAGTAGGGTCATTATGAGGCTTGAAGGGCATAAATCACCCTAATTTCTTATAGTGTTTTCATGGTAGAAGGTGTTCAAGAAATGCTAACCACCATTATGATTATCATTGGCTATGAGTCTTGGATAAGTTATTTAAACTCTTTGCTCCTCTCTGTCCTTATCTGTAAAGATTTGTATCTCCCTCAGGGGGTGATTATAGGGAATCAATGAGTTAATAAATGTCAGGATTAAATGCTTAGACTAGAGCCTGGCATATAGTAAGTACTTAATAAATGGTAGCTATTTTCTCATCTTAATTAGATGTATTTAGTCCAAATGATTGCTTAATACCCAATTGAAATTCTCAACACTCAGGTGGGTTCCTGAGGAGGAGGAAAAGGTAGTGTTTGAAGAGGAGATAAAGTGTCTGAAATGGGGGTGGGAATTGGAAGCCAGAAGGCAACTAACTGGAGATATTTTACTAAGCATATAAAGACCTGTTTAGGTGGGTGAGGTAGAAGGTGGAGAGAGAGAGAGAGAGAGAGAGAGAGAAGGACTCCAGAAGCCCTTGATTTGCATTATAACCAAAGAATAGCTGTAGTCACCTTTGATTAGGTCTCTGTTCTTCCTAGCCTGTCCTCCTCCCACCTGGAGGAAGAAAGTGAGGCAGGGGAAGGGAGCTGTTGTTGCTCTTTTTCAGTGATCTCGGTGATGGCTGAAGATGGTTTTCTGTAAAAAAAAAAAAAAACAAAAAAAAAACAAAAAACAAGTGTGCCATGAAGGGAGGAGTGCACACAACTCAAAAAGATGCTGTGCTTGCCTGTGTCACACTAATGCCATCCCTGTGGTGACCAGCACAATCACTGTGCAGAAAAGCCCCCAAAGCTTCCTTCCTCTCCTCTTAGCTTCTCTCTTTGCCTCTAAAACTCCTTGTTTGTTCTTTTGCTTTGTTAAGTGCACCTGGATGGAGCTATAGCTCAGACACTGGTGATGGATTAGCTGCCTCAGGGTGTCTGGGGTACAGCTATGCGGACTGAATCCCTCAGAGTTGGTCATATCAAGTCTTAGATATTTTGCTTTCCTGTTTTTGAGGTTCTTGACTGCAGTTGAGTTTCTTTCTATTTCTTTTTCATTTTATCAAAGTAATACATATCCATAATATTCAATTATGCTCATGCTACACATATGTACTGTAAAAGTCCATGAAGATATATTTATGTGTGCATATGTTTCCAGTTGCCAGTGATTTTGCTCTCCAGATTTATGCACTTGAAACTTTCTTGGTTGCTTCTGATAGGGCCTGGGTTAAATGTTAAATATTATGCCAATATTACTACTACTTGATTTTCCATGCGTACATAACATATAAACAGATAAAAGTCCATCATGTACATATATTTGTTCATGTATTATCACACATATTTATCCTTATAGCTTATCTGACTTTTAAATAATATATAAATATGAATATTTTCCGTTGAAACAGTAGCCCTATGTTTCACCCTTGAGCTCACTCTTGAGTGTTAAACACTTCTGATTCTTCTGACTATGATTGTTTTACTAATACTTACCTTCATATTTCTAAATGGCACATCAATATGCTATTTTGGGTTTCTTCTCTTTTAGATATCTATTGACTTTTTTCTTAATCTGGTTAGAGGAAGATTTAGCTTTCTTACTATTGCTAGCATCATATGTGCAAACACACTTCCCCTCCCTTCATACATTCAATATTGGTGTATACAAAGCTCTGGTTCTAACGGTTTAATTTCTTTACATTTTTACTTGTATAATTATTGTCTACATGTAGCAATATAAAACTGAATGATTAACCTTTTATTCCTTGGTCAACTTGCTTTCTTGGAGTTAATAATGGCCTTTCATTTCCCCTTTGCTTGGTTTTCTTTGATATTTTGCTAACATATCCCCAATTTCTTTATTCACTGTAAAAGTCCATGAAGGTATATTTTATAACCTCTAATTTATTTTTCTCTTTCTTGAGAAAGTTCTTCACATTGTTCAATCTGAACTAGCTGCTAAGAACTTGGTTTTCAAGTACTTGTTGAACATCTTCCAGTCTGTATAAAGAGGCCCTGTGAGACCTTGAAAAGAATGCATGTCTAAGTAAGATATGATGATCTCTGTTCCCAAAGAACCTGAAGTCATAATTATTTTCATTCTATGCAGAGGTCTCATTGGAAAGCTTGAACTCTATCCTGGGACTTTGAATTAGGCCAACTCTTTGGTCCTGCACTGGAGGCAAGCTTCCCTTCTCCATCTGCAATGAGTTATCAGAAGAATAAGATATAATTCCCCAGAGAGCAAATGGTATGTCAGGCTACATTAACAGAAACAGTTTCTAGGACAGAGGCTTTTGTGACAGGGAACAACAGGGAACTAAAAACCACATCCATTGAAATAGTTGAAACCTGGGGATGTTTGACTTCTTGGAAGCTTTGCATACACATACTTACATTTAGTTTTCTTTGCTTGCATTCCCTTTCCAAATTACTATAGTCTGGCTTCTTCCCCTGCTGCTCCACTAAACCTGTTCTCACAGTAAGGAAACTCTGTCTTAATTACCCAAACCAATGTGTTCTCACTTACATAAATATTTATCTGCTGACCCCGCCCCCAGTGTTTGACATCATCTCCTTCCTTAATTTACAGAATGCCATTCCCTTCCTTTTGCCCCTTTAATTGCTCTACAGGACCTTGTGCATGCTACGCAAAAGTTCTATTGCTGAGCTACACCTCCAGCTCTTCTTCAATTTCTTAAACCACTCATCCGTCCATCTTCATCCCATTTCTTTCCTCCACCTGCACTTCAATTAAGTTAGTGTTTTCTCAGGAATCTACTGTTGAGCCCTTTGTCTCCTCCTTTGCCTTCTATATTGCTTTATCACCAAGGGTAAGTAAGCTAGGTTACACAATCATAACAAGTAATCACCATCTCAAATTTGCTTCCACAGTTAGAAGCAGAAGAAAGAAAATGGCAAAACATGTGTCAACCCTTAAAGTGTCTCCTCAGAAGTAAACTGTATCACTTCAAGTCATGTGATGGCCATGCCTAACATTAAAGAGGAAAGCACAGTCCTACTGTGTTGACTAGCCCCTTAGCTGCCCATGACTTGGAGCCTTTATCAAGACCCTCATCTTTTTAAAGTTAATTTTTTGAGACAGTCTCATGTACATGTAGCCCAGATTTTCCCTAAATTCACCACGTAAGGCAAGACTAGCTTGAACTTGCAGCTATTTCCCCTTGTTCTGCCTTCGAACTAAGTGCTAGGAATATTGGCATGTGCTGCCACATCAGGTTCAGATCCTTCTTTAGAGCTCTGACCACTAGTCCAGCTACATCCTTGACATTCCCATCTAGCAGATGCACATATACGTTAAAGTCAACATGACCACAAATTGAATTCATCTTCATTCTCAGATACACCTTTCCCCCATTTCTTTCCTTAATAAAAGAATCTAGCCAGGAGTGGTGGGTGGCACATGCATTTGATCCTAGCAGTTAGGAAGTAGAAGGAAGAGAATCAGAAGACTTCAAGGCCAACCTTGGCTACATAGTGAGTTTGAGGGCAGCCTGTTCTACATGAGGCCCTCTCTCAAAACAAATTCAAAAAACTAAAATGAAATTGGGATTCATCTTACCACCCAATCTGGAAGTCTAGTGGTTATCCTAGACCCCTCTACTTTGGGGGTTTTCCATATCTACAAGTAATACTGTTGGGTTTATTTCATTAACATTTTTTTCACATCCATTCCTTCTTTTCAGTTTTTCCCCTCAGGCAAGACACTTTAAATTTTATTCAACTACTTTCCTAACCATTGTGAACCAAAGGTCTCTCTCTCTCTCTCTCTCTCTCTCTCTCTCTCTCACACACACACACACACACATATCTTACTATTGGATCTTAACATTAATTCATTTAGGGGTGTATTATTCAAGTGGGTAATATTGCTAACCTCAGTGTTAGAAGAGGTTCCTACTCTCATAAAATATAGTTATTCATTATTACCTTCACAGTATTTCAATACTTGTGTTATTTTTCTACTCTCAGATTTTCAATTCTGCTGCTATTGCCTTAGTTGAGGCCCTTCTACTATCATATTCAGGTTGTTGCAATAATCTAGCTTGTCTTAATGTCAACACTCCATCCTCCACACTTTCAGACAAAAGTCTGAAAAGTCACAAAAGTGATATGTAATCTCTCCGTAATCCCCTAAGATAGGGTCATATTCAATTACCCAGACTGGCTCAAATTTGTAATACTCCTTCTTGTGATACACCCTCCAGTAGCGGGGATTACTGACCTGCAACACCAGGCTAGTCATAAACATCTTTAAATAAGCAGTTATGTCATGCCCATTAAACACTCTCCATTGCTCTTAGGAAGATTTCTAGTTTCTCCCCAGTATCTAAAGCATATTGATATGGTCATGTCCTCTCTGTGCAGCACATGTTCCTTCACAACTTCCCATTCACACCCTCTAATTACACTGAACTACCTACATTGTCTGAGTCCAGCATTACTTCCTACTTTCAGTTTATTATGCCTGCTGATTCCTTTGAATGAAGAGCATTTATTCTCTCTCTATTTCATCTACGGAGCTTTTATGCCTCTTTTTTTTCAAGCCTGAACCTTTTCCACATGGAGATCTTTTCTGTCCTTCAGCCTTCAAAACACAGTTAATCATTCTTCGCTTTATCTTACCATGGTGTCAGGTACATGTGACATCACACCAAAATTTATACTAATTAGTTCACATGGTTATTTCCCTTGCTCAAGACAGGAATATTGTCTTATTCATCCCCTTTGTCTGTAGGGGATGACATAGCTCCTAACATAGAGCCAGACACTCAGGTATTCAAGGTGTGTTCAGTGAACAACTAAATGAGGAGACTCATTCAGAGAAGTCTGTAAATTCCTAAGAGTTGGCTTGAGGAACAGTGCTGTAAGTGTTATATACGACCCCAGAAGAACTAGTAAGATACATGATTGAAGTTACAAAAAGGCATTTATTTCGGCTCCAAAGAAGAAAGAACTTCATTAGTCACTAGAGTTGTCTGGAGCTATGGGATGCCCTATGAGAAGATGAGCTTTCTATGACAGTGTTTACAATTAGAAGCTAGATGGCAATTTTCTGTGCTGCTGGGGTGGATTTGGAGTGATGACTCTCACAGTCATTTCCATTTGGAATAATTTTGAACATGCTTCCTCCGCTTATCTAATTTGGCATCAGTCTTCTAAGGTCCCTTCAGAACTGTCCCTGGATTATGGATACTACTTCTCCATTAGTCCACTCTTGGCCAGACTGGGCACATGTAGCCTTTGAGCAGGTGATCTAGGAGGCTTGGCAGTATGAAGACTAGCTTTAGGTTCTCACCCATGTTACTAGCCATCTCCTCCACCTTTCTTTCAGGCCTGACCAGACCACTTTGATTCATAACTGCTCATACTAAGAAGCAGGACATCTGTAGCTTATAGACCCTTAAATAGAACCCTGTAATGCCTGTAATATGATTCTGACTTTACCGATCCCAGCAGACTAGTGCTATCTGCAGAATTATATCCATTCTCTGACACTTACCTTATTCTGTTCTGACCCAACTGTTGGCACCCAGGGGAGAAAAAAAAGAGCACTTTCTTGTGCCCAAGAGAATCCTTCTCATAATTGAGGATTGTTGATAGATGCTGAGCAAGAAGGAATCAAGTTAGTAACCAAGGTGCCTCTCATAATTTTATCTTATTCAAGGCATTCCATTTCTATGGACCTCAGTTTTCCTATGGGTAAAAAATGGGTGTTAGGTTGGTAAGTTGTATACTGTGGCTCTTTCAGACACTACATTTTGTCCTAAGCTCAGCCCCCACCTTTGCTGCTTTCCTTCTACAAGCACTAAAGCTACGCCTCTTGGCCAGGGGTCCCATGAGTACATTAAAAAGATAAGCAGCCATGAAGAAAAGGTCTGTAGGGAAGATTTGGATGGGGAAACAGACCCTAGGGAAGGAAGTGAGTTAAAACTCAGGAAGGAACCTGCTTGCTTCCTGGTTGGAAAATAACTAAAGCTTTCTGCCTAGAGGGCTTTCCCACCCCAACCCTAGGAACTGCCAGTGGCCTCCTCTCTGTAAGCCTTCTGGCCCCAAGTCCTGACTTTGGGGTGTGACTGTGCTTTTACACAGCCCTCTATGAAGTCAGACATTTCTAGAGGAATGTAGAACTAAAATGCCCTGGCCAGGGCTACAAGCCAATAAGCTGAGGATAAGTCTGGCTGGCTCATTCCACCCCTCCCTAAACTGACAGTTGCAGAGCTCAGGAGGGGTGGGGATCCCCTTTGTCACATCCCTCTTGTTTGAGGGGTGGTTCTGTTGCTCAGATGGGAGAAGGGATAAGACAGCCCTCCTAGCTTCCTTTTTGGGTTAATTGGTGTTCTCTTTAGTTAGTTCCTGTTTCCTTTCCCTCCCAGTTCCCATAGCAACTGGGCTATAGCAGCCAGAACTTGACTGAGACCTGTAGTGGCCCTATGAGTTGGGAAAAGGAGGGCACTGGTAGTTCGTCTCCCTATCACCTCCTTTCCCCCATCCTGTTCCCTCGAGGATCTAGGATGGTTCCACTCAGAGAACAGCACATAATGGAAAGGGCTTTTTTAACAGGGCTTGAGTTAGAAAATCTTAAACTGTAAAATAGATCTTCTCAGCTCTCTTCTCCTATCGAGGCCCCTGTTGTCTGGCCCCTAGTTTAGGATTTGATTGTTGACAGTATTTTTCAATAGGAAGATTATGAAATCAGGTTTCCAGTTCCTTCCTCTGTCAATATTTTAAGAGGTTATACTCAAGTTCCTCTCCTCTCTTTAGACCTCAGTTTCTCCATCTATACAACGGTAAAAACTGACATTCTCAACCCTGGCTACATGTTGAAAATTGCCTAAGGTCATTTTCCAATTACAGATGTGTGGGATTCTGCCTGCAGAGATTCTGATTTTGTTAGTCTGAGTGGCATGTGAATCAGACAGATTTATTAAAAAAAAAAAAACTCTCTGGTGGTCCTGTATACAGCCAGAATTAAGAGTTTGAGAGCAAAAGAGCTACACAGGTCTCCCAACTTCCCTTAACCTGGTTCTAAGACACGTTGTCCTCTTCCTACAATACTCACCTCCTATAAGCTCTCCCAACCCTTTCCTATCCTTCCAGAGGAGTACCCAGGCCTCCTGTCACAGCCCCAAAGCATCCAGCTCCCTAGCACAGTTATCACACTGAAGAGATAGGACAAGGTAAAGAAAATGTTTTGGGGAACAGGGTTTCAGAGTCTAAGGTGGACTTATTGCCAGTTGGTAGCACTGTGACATGTACTATCACCCGAGATGGGCCCCAAGCCACCTCAAAGCATATGGGACCACAGTGGCTCAGCTAGCCAGGAATTAGATTACCTATGAGCTCAGTGTGGCACTTCTACTTCTATTCCCCTCATTAGCTTCTTGCCTGTTCCTGCCTCACCACCCACAGGCCTGGTGTCCTCCCCAGGCAATCTGCTCACCCACTTGTTGCCATGGTGACTCCAACTGGGGATGTGGTGACTGAAGGGGGGTCGGCTAATTAAGGAGAAAGGCCATATTACCACTGTCAGGCCACCCCTTCTCCCTCCCCCACCTCTCAGATGAAGGAAGTGCCCAGACTCTATAGTTTGTTACTGGGCTAATTGCAACTGCCTGTAAGGAGAGCAGGGACATCACAGGGGACTCCTCATCTAGAAGCAGGAACATTGGACTGGAATTGCTAAGTCTGTCACAGGGCCCTCTGAGCCCTGGCTCCACTGATGACCACAGAGTACGGGGCTGATTGCACAGTTTGGGAGAGAGTGAGATGGGCTCTTGGTCCATGCTTCAAAAGTGGGATTTGTGGCTATGGACAAAGATACATCGTAACATTTAGGGACCCAGAAGATAGAAGGGGTTTTTAGATAGAGCCCTTGGCTTTTGAGATTTTACCTTTTCCTTTTCCTGCCTCATTGTCCTCTATCTAAACTTTGATCCTTTCTTTCTCACCTATTCTTGTTTCTGTTTATCCATACTCATGCTCTCTTGCTCCTATTTTTTACTACCTTTCTTAGCCCCTTCTCCCAGTATCCCCCTCTTGCCTTCATCTTACCCCTTCTACCCTTACCTGAGCTTATCTCCCTGCTCTTTTTCACCCTTCTCTCACACTCACCTCATTCTTACCCCTTTATTTCTTGTACACCTCAATCTCTCCTTCTGTTCTTTCTCAGCTGTTATCATATCCCCATGATTACTACCATTTCTCATCCTATGTACCCCTACTTTTTATTACTTCCTTCCTCACACATCTTCTCTTTTACTACCTAAACCACTGTCACTTCCTTTTACACCATAAGCACCTTTCTTGTTGCCCTCTTCTACCCCTCCAGTTCTCTTTCCCTGCCTCTTACCTTAGCCTGTTCTTTTTCACTATTCCTTGGCCCCATTACCCTTCCTTTGTAGATACATTTCATCTTCATTGTTTCATCTTCGGGAATTTGTATAATAAGACTGATGATGTGTGCACTACACATGCGTGCAAAGATATTCAGTGGAGCACTGTTTATCATGGCCATAACTTAGAAGAAATTCAGATGTCCATGAACATGAGTTTAGTCCCATTTCCATGCTATTCATGTGAAGATACATTCTCTTCTCTTAGTCCATGTGTACTTGTTCATCTCTACATTTTTTTGCTTAAACTGTTGCCTCATTGGCACATCTTATCTGTAAAAATACTTCTTTAAACCCAATCTTGGTGGGATTTTGTTTGTTTGTTTGTTTGTTTGTTTGAGATGGGAGCTCATGTATCTTCAGCTGGCCTTAAACTCACTATGTAGACAAATATAACCTTAAACTCTTTTTTGTAGTTGTTGTTTTTTCAAGACAGGGTTTCTCAGCCTTTGGCTGTCCTGGACTTTGTAAACCAGGCTGGCCTCGAACTCACAGAGATCAGCCTGCTTCTGCACCCCTGAGTGCTGGGATTAAAGGTTTGCTCCACTGATGCCTGGCCATAACCTTGAACTCTTGATCCTTCTGCCTCTACCTCCCAAATGTGGGGATTATACCCAGTTACAGTGCTAAGGACTGAATACATGGTGGAACTACAAGTGTGTACCATCACATCTAGCTCATGGCATGCTAGGGATTAAACCTAGAGCTTCATGCATGCTTTGCAAGGACTCTGCTAACTGAATCACATTCATAGCACCCAACATCAACTGCTATCTCCTTGTTGAAATTTTTCTCGGTTTACTCTCAGCCTTAAAGAAGCATAATTTAACCCTTCCTATGGAATAAATCTTATGTCACAGATTCGAGTTAGGTGTGTCTACTCATGAAACTGGAATTTTTATGAGAGAAGGGACCTATTTATTTGTTTATCCTATGAGAAACAAATGTATATAATGATTTTTAAAATGTATATAATACAGAATGTACAGTGGTTAATAGAGACACTCATGACCTTAAATGCAGCTCACAGTTTAGTAGAGCTAACAGAAACTAAAACAAGGATGCAGACAATGTAGCATCTGTGGTGAAAAAATAGTTAAAAATAATTTGGGCTGTGTTCTCTGATGAGAGTAGTGAAAGAGACACTCTCAGCAGAAGTAATATTTAATCTGAGCTCTGAAAGATGTAAAGGTCCCATTTATAACAAAGGTGGGGTGAAGAACATTCCAGGCCATGAGATCACATGTGCCAGGGCCTGGAGGTATAAAGAAGTAGGGCACATTCAAGAAAAAGAAAGAAAACCTCTGTTTGTGCAGCATGATGAGCTTGAAGAGATAGAAAATGAGGTTAGAGAGAGATGGGTAGATTTGTGCAGGGCTTTGAAGTCTGTGCTTAGACATTAGGCTTTTAGTCAAAATGCATCTAAGAGCTTGAAGCACAGGAATACAGTAATTTGACAACAGCTTGAGTCCACTCTTGTTCTTATGCAGTAGATTAGAAAGAGTAAGAGTTGAGGTGGGAGGCTTCTGTCACAAAAGAGATTATGATGGCCTTTGCAAAGGTATGACTTTGGCTTCCCCTAGGGGACATTTGCCTAAGGCTAGAGGCATTCTTTTCATTGTCACAATGTGGGAGAGAAGACATTGCTATTGGTGTCTAATGTATGGTGGCCAGGGATGCTATTCAGTATCCTACAATGCACTGCACAACCCCTCTAACAAAGAATTATCTCTCCCTAAGTGACTCATGTTTTTCTGAAAAACCATAGACACAAAGAGAGACAAAGTATGGAGAAGAGGAGCTTCCTCAGTAGAATGGGTGTCTAGGGTGGGAATGGGCTAGATGAAGGAAAAAAGGTATACTAATGAAGTCGAATCACAAAAAAGGCTCCAAAGAGCAATGCAGCAGTGTCCATGATGTTTGCTCCATACCAGGGCTGAAGCCAACAAGACAGAGCCTGGATTAAGTAGATCTCCAAGACACATGTGGTGCCTGGTAAGGCAGATTCCAGTTTTTATTAAAAATAATCCTTCACATTTGTATTGCCCTTTAGAGTTTACAAAACATTTAATCCATAATAGTCCAACAAGATAGAGCATGAATTATTCTTATCCCTTCAAATTTAGAAGATTAGCACCATCAGCAAAGGAAATGACTGAAGTTTGCCGCATTATATATAGGTAGTCTCAGAGAAGTCAAAACACCTCCTTGAAGCATGTATAAAATGGTAGAGTTGAATGAAATGATTGGTAAAGTTCCTTTGATTCTGACATAGGATTAATTTTATGATTTTGAATAACAATTCTAAATCTTGGATGATGGTAGATTAGAGAACTGGGGAGCCCTGGTTTTGAAATGGGGAGATTTTAGGGTACTATGTAGATACCTCCCACAAGCCTTTTCCAAACCCTGGGTTTAAATTGGCTTGGCTCCATAGAGAGACACAGGAACCCATCTCCCACATGGCATTGAGCTGATGCTGTTTCCTTTCCTCCACAGGCTGTCTACAAGGCCTGGCTGTGCTCAGAATACTTCAGTGTAACCCAGCAGGAATGCGAGCACTGGGTGCCCTGCAAGCAATATTGCCTGGAGGTGCAGACTCGGTGCCCCTTTTTCCTCCCTGATAATGAAGAAATGGTGTATGGAGGCCTCCCTGGCTTTATCTGTACAGGTAAAATCAGGGGCACTGGGGAAGAGGGAGGAGATGAAAGAGGCTAGGGGACATGGGGACAGGAAGTGCATCAAGGGGAGTCAGGCTATATCAGGAGGTCAGTGGCAAAGGGAGTGGGCAATCAGGTCACCAGTTTGGGATAGGGCCAAATGGAACAGAACAAAAAGACCAGAGTGGCCATATCTACTCAGGATATGCTAAGCCACAAGTCACTCTGGAGAAACTGGGGTAGTACCTGGAAGAAAGGACCTTAGAAGGGAAGATGTGAGGGCTGGTGGGGAAGTTTGTTTAGCAGGGTTACCTGAGCCTCAGCTTTAAACATCCCTTTTCTGGGTAAGGCAGAGCTATCAGCCCCCTAAACACCCTCCCCTACACAGACCTTCCTTATCCCTTGGCAGGGTTACTGGATACTTCACCAAAACGGCCGGAAACCAAGTGCTGTGATGTGCAGTGGGTGTCCTGTGAGTCGAAGAAGAAGAAGTTCAAGGAATCTGAGCCCCCCAAAACCCACCACCAGCAATTCCACCACTCCTATTTTCACCACTACCACCAACAGTACCACCACTACCACCCCCGCCATGACCCCCCAAGTCATGTCAGCAACAAGCCTTCCCTGCTGCCGGTGTCTGGGGGCTCACGCCTCAGTCCCAGCAGGATCCGGCTCTGCGTTCTTGTTCTTATGCTCCTCCACACTGTAGTGTCCTTCTCCAGCCATGGTGGTGGGGGACTGGGGCTGCAGACACTGCCTGCCCTGGAGGAGGGCCTGACACAGGATGAGTGATAACAGGGAGGGAGGACAAACCTCCACAACATACTGACATCAACTCCAGCCCTGCTCCAGGTTGGGGGGAGGGAGCACCTCCCACAGGAGGTGTCGAACCAGGTGGGGGGGTGGGGATAAATGGGGGAGCAGATATTATCCCCAATCTACTCCTGCCCTAAAAGCAGCTCAAAAAGAATGGTCAGAGGGGCCCAAGGAGCTGCAAAACTCACCCAGGAGAAAAAGGTAGAAGCAGCAGGTGTCCCCTCCCAAGCCCCAATCCTGGGGCTTAGTATCAAAGGGGGGGAGTGGAGGCTGAAGTTGCCCACTCCTGCCAAAAGCCCTGACCCCAGGGAAGGAGGCTGCTTACCCAGCCTCAGCCCTGCAGGGAATGTCGGGGGGGGGCACAAAGGGGAGTAGTTCTCCCCCCCTCCACATTCCTTTCCTTGCCAAGATCCTTAATTCCCTCCTGCCCATATCCCTACAGGTGACAGCAGACAGTGTGGTTGCCCTCCTGCCACTTCAGCGCACCCTGAGTGTGGGGCTGTCACTGCTGAAGCATCACACTGGGGGAACTAGGCACATGGGGTTGCAGCTAGAGAGGTGTCCCAGGTAGGCTGCCCCCACCACCTTAGGCAATGAGGGTTTGAAACCCAGATATGGAATGATTGATAAAAGAGAAGGAAGCTAAAGAAGGGAAGAAGAAAGGGGAGAAGTGGACAGAAAACCTGAAGAGATGGTTGGACTAAGAACGCTACCTGGCTTTGGGGAGGTGGGTGATTCATGTTGAGGCAGGCTCAAGAGTGGCCCCTCAAATCAGAGAGAGGTACATAAAGAGATCCCTGGGGAAAGAGCCCAGGAGCCAAAACCCAGAAAGTTGAGGGCATATGGTTGGACTGCCACTGTCTGGAGGGCCATATCTTACAGAAGGTGCACACACCCCTAGGGCTGCTTTTGCCCTGGAAATCTTGGCCTTGTGGCCACAGACCTTTCATTTCCAATCTCCACAGGGAGGAGGGAATTGAGCCCAAGTGCGTCAGGCCTGGCCTGGGTCCCTACACTCCCTCATCTTGCCCTAGCCCAGGCCTCCATGAAGGAGAACCTGGTGGCGTTGCCCCAGAGCTCTCCAGAGATGAGCCTCCCCTACTCCATCCTGTGTCTGTCCCCAGCCTACCAAAGAGTATTCATCCCTTCCCATCCCTGACCTTGTGGCCTATTGTCCCATTGAGGGACAGCTAGACTCCTCCTCACCCTTTAGCAGGTCCCTTTCTCTAGGTACCCCTTGCCGTTGCTGGACAAAGTTCAGAGACTGGCAAGGAGGACTCTGACT
Organism: Psammomys obesus; assembly: GCF_907164565.1. NCBI lineage: Eukaryota > Metazoa > Chordata > Mammalia > Rodentia > Muridae > Psammomys > Psammomys obesus. Next base: position 1,579,885 of record NW_026589447.1, on the reverse strand, counting down.
AGAGGCAACATGCTGCTGCTGACTTGAGAGACTTGCTTAGTCAGGCTAGAGGGGACGAGTGAGAGATGAGACTTGGGAGCCTTTGGCCTTGCTTACACAGATCTGCAGGGGCTGGGGGCACACTGCCTGGGCATCTAAAAGCCAATGAAAGCTGACAAGAACAGGATTCTTTTCTGGAACAGGCCTGTCCAAGATTCTTTGTGGGACAGGCCAGGGGCTTTCAGAGACCAAACGGATGAATAAAGGGAGGACAGTCCTGGAGCAGCATTACAGAGAAACAGGTGTGTATGGGGGAGGGGGGGAGCTGCACCTTGCCAGCTTTGAGATGAATGGAAGCCCTCCCTAGTAGACAAAGGTTCTTTGATTCAAGGGCCACTGTTGGATCCCAAATCCGCTTCTTGAGCCTATGGAGCCCTTTTCTCTGCCAGTTTACTCATATCTCACAGCCTGTCCTCTGCCTGGACCCTGTGTCCTCCATCTTTTGGCCCTCAGCACTTCGGGCCTGGCCACATACCCCATCCCTAGAGTGCTCTTTTCAGCTGGGGAGGGTAAGAGGTGCTGGATCCTTCCCAGATGTGCTTATGTATAAGTGAAAGGTAGGGGCTTGGGCTCCAGAGAGACCCTAGTACTGCCTTCTAACTTCTGCATCCTCAGGAGAGGAAAAGGAACTGGACAGCAAAGGGGGACAATATAGTCCCAGGGAATGGACCATTGGAGACTCCCATTCTCTTTTCCCCTCACCAAGTGCCCTGGAGACCCCTGGCTCAGACCAGCCCAAGGCCTTGCCCAGTGGCAGGGGAAAGGGGCACCACACTCCACCTCAAATCATTTGACCAACCCCTTGATCTTCTGCCACCTCCCCAGCTGCCCCTGCCCTCCGTCACAGGCAGCAGAGCTAGGCAGCTTTCTTATGCCATTTTCTACACTGTGCTTCATGAGTAGGACTTTCTTGCACTAGTTCCTATGACTGAGTCTCCAAGCTGGTTCCCTAGTAGTCTCCCATTCCTTCCTCCTTTCCCTGGCTATGGTTCAGTTGTCTCTGCCCTCCCTCTTACCTGCCTCCGTGTTTCAGTGAAAGTGTCTGTATGTGTACTGCTTTTTGTTTTGTTGCACCGTAAGGCAGAGATCTCTCTGCTCTTGTTTAACCCCTTAAAGAAATAAATGATAAGACTTGATAACTCTCTCACCGTGGTTTTATTCTGTGCAATCCAGCTTGCTGCTCTAGGCAAAACTCGAAGGTCTGAGAAGGACAATGGGCCAGAGAATGTCAACATTCAGTAATTTAAATCTCGGGGGGGAGATGGATATAAACGTTGTAGTACACCATTCTAGACAAGGAAATCCCAAAGCCATCCAACTGGCAGCGGTCAAGCCGGTAACATAAAAGACTAAGGAAGAGTGCAGGTTCAACCTGGAGTGGTGAAAACTTCAGGACATGTGGAAAGGCCAAAGCTCAAGGCCAAGTTTTTCTGTGGGAAAGTGAGGCATGTGGCCAGTCCTTATCTTGAATGCAAGGGAAGCCAGGACTCAAGATTTTGAAATGATGCCCCATAATTCCTAAAAGGTAATCAACTGCCCTACCTCATTTTATATGGGCCACTGCACCAGGCTCATCTTCCACTGCAGGAGCAAGGAATACTCAGTAATTGCTGTTGAATGAGTAGTAAAACTGTTGTGCCCGCGAGCCTCTTTCATAACAATGGAGGAAAGGAGAGCATGATTAGGCTGAGCTTCCAGATTACTTTTCAAGGAAACAAGCCACACTCCCAGTTTCCTCCAAAGCAATGGGACATAGTGTTTAGCACATGGCCTGTGATACCAGACTGAATCTAAAGAGTTGAGTCACCACCTTATTGTGAAAATAAGGTATGTATATAATCCCTTGACACAATAGCTATCAATCATTAATAATTTCATTTTCTTTTGCTCCCACCTCAAATATTATCAAGCTGTCTCATCCTTTCAACTAAGCCACATCCTTTCCACATAGGCCACTCTGCTTGGCCTAAGATAATAGCATAACTATTGACTAGCTAATCTCTTGTCCAATTACTCTGGCCCCAGTCAATCATCTGTCTAGCACAGTCCCAGGTACTATGGAGGAAACTAACACAATGGCCTTGGATGGGGCTAGGAAGATGGCTCAGTGATTAAGAGCACTGGCCAGAAGAGGAGCCTGGTTCATTTTGCAACATCAATATGGTGACTCACAACCATCTAGATAGCTCCAGTTCCAGGACATCTGGCATCCTGTACTGGCTTCTGTTGGCAACAGGAACGTGCATGTGATACATATACATACATGCAAGCAACCCTCATATACATAAAATAATAATAAAAGAAACTACCATGTTTGATTTTGCTAAACGACAAAGCTAATTTTCCTAAAGCTAACGTACTACATGCCTCTAAAACACCAAGCGCACATACACATGTGCACACACAACATCCAAAATATCAGACGGTTCCTCCGTAGAATGAAAGGAAAATTCCGGGCATGACACTCAGAGCTCTTTGTTTTCTGACCCAGTCTTACCAGTGCGATAGGATTCCGTAATGCTGATTCACTTAGGTCTTAGATGGTGCCAGCTGGGTGCTCCCTGAATGAAGCATCTTTTCACCTACTGCCCTTCGCTCTCATTTGTTTCTTCTTTTTTTTATTTTTATTAATTACACTTTATTCATTTTGTATCCCCCCATAAGCCCCTCCCTCCTCCCCTCCCGATCCCACCCTCCCTCCCGTTTCTGCATGCATGCCCCTCCCCAAGTCCACTGATAGGGGAGGTTCTCCTCTCCTTTCTGATCTTAGTCTATCAGTTCTCATCAAAAGTGGCTGCATTGTCCTCTACCGTGGCCTGGTAAGGCTGCTCCCCCCTTCAGGGGGAGGTGATCAACGAGCAGGCCAATCAGATTATGTCAGAGGCAGTCCCTCTTCCCATTACTATGTAACCCACTTGGACACTGAACTGCCATGGGCTACACCTGTGCAGGGGTTCTAGGTTATCTCCACGAATAGTCCTTGGTTGGAGTATGAGTCTCTGGGAAGTTCCCTGTGTTCAAATTATCTTCTTCTTAAAAGGACTTCTCCCATCTCTGTCCATCACCACCTTGCCTAGATTTCAAAATCCAGGTTAAATATCCTCTCTACTCTAAACGCTGTCACATCCTCTCTTCTCCGCAGCAGAAAATAAGCTTTCCCTGTGTTTTGGTAATGCTTTGTTTTTTAATCACGGTACATATCGCATTCTGCCTGTGTTCAACTTATTTATTCACTCAGCATATACCTATGGAGCAATTACAATATGTCAAGCACTGTGTTGTCTGCTGGCAGTCCAGAAGGATGGATGTGTTCTAGACACACAACATGACTTTTTAAATTCTACCATAACCTCACTATAGCATTTACGGTTAATGCTATTGGCTTCAAACATGTCCATGTGGAGCAAGGCAGGCTCACTTGGCCTTGGGTATAAGACAGAGAGATGGATTATCTATAAGCTACTAACATGAAACGTCGAATGGTGGGAAATATACAGAGTAGGGAAATACAGGGCATACTGGCGGTGCCAGCCAAGTAGCTCTACAAGTTTTATGCCACCCTTTGACTCCTGAAACAGGCTAGCCTCACCCTGCAATGACCTCTCTGAGTGTACCCATCTGTCTAGACCCAGACCCTGACACTCTTCCTCTGGTCAGTGCAACTACAGCCAGCCTCTATTCCAAAAAGAAGAAGAAGAAGAAGAAGAAGAAGAAGAAGAAGAAGAAGAAGAA
>NW_026589447.1:1529530-1576104 GCF_907164565.1 Psammomys obesus | reverse complement strand
AAGAAGAAGAAGAAGAAGAAGAAGAAGAAGAAGAAGAAGAAGAAGAAGAAGAAGAAGAAGAAGAAGAAGAAGAAGAAGAAGGGAGGACTTCAGTGGCTACAAGCCCTGGGATGGCATCACAATCACTTGGAGAGTATTAGCACAGGTCCCACCAGGGGGAAGAAATCTAATTAGTGTGTGGTGAGGAGGGTCCCAGTTTCAGCCTTGCTTAACAAATTCCATGAGTGGTTCTAATGTACAGCCAGGCCTGGCAATCACCTGTGCAAAGAAGTCTGCAACTACGTGAAGTCCTTGTTATTTCAGGAGAAGTGGTGCTAGAGAAAGGCTTCATTGTGAGTGGGAACCAACACTGCATAATAGAGTCAGAGGAAAGAGAAAGTCTTGGTTTGGGACTCTAACCTGGGAAATTAAGTTGAATATGTTGGGGAATTTTTTTTAAATTTCTATTTAAAATGTGTAAATAATTGTAAACGTACTAATTCTTAGAATGAACAACAACAACAATGGCTCAAACATTGCAGGATAATGTGATTTTTCCAGACCAAAGTGCATGAGAGCACGGTGTTGACTTATGTGGCACAGTCATAAGCAAGGTTTTGTTTGTTTAAAATTAGAGAGCTTCCTCAATTATCCCAAGGACCTCTTCTAATTCTTTGAGAGTTGTGTTCTCTTTGAAACCTTGACATTACCCAGGTCAATTTGCCACTGTTAACTGGCCTCTCTCTCTGCTAAATCCCCATTTAGTTGTTGTTTTTTAATTTTGTTTTATTTAAATGTATTTAAAAATTTATTTAAGGGCCTGATTCCAACCCTTTCCCTCCTCTCCTCCCAGTCCCATCCTCATGCCCTCTCCCCCCATTTCCCCCTCTTCTACAGAGAAAGGAAGGTCCCCCCACAGGATATCAACTCACCCTGGCACCTCAAGTCATTTTATGTCACATAGAGATGGTCTCCAATATCACTTTCATTGACTTCATGAAATCTTTTTTAGGACTTGCAATTGCACCCTGAGATTTACTTGCACTGTGCTACAATTCTTTAACAGTTAACAAGAGGCTAAAAATGATCTTGGCATAATGGATATGGATAAACAATTGGGGCAAGTGGGAAGAAGAGTTTATTTGAGACTCAAAATCGTGACCATTTTATGCTATGGTGACTTTGACCTTCTACCCAACATTCACAGAGAACTTTTTCTCTTTTGGGATTTGATCTCTAAAACAAAGGGTTGGGATTAGATGTTAAATAGTTAAAGAACAACTCCAAGTAACATAAGTGAAGGCCTTGGGTCCACTTGCTAGCACAGAAGACACAGGGATAAAGAAAAAAAAATGCAGAAGTCCATCACAGCCACAGGCTCAAAGTTCTGTTCTACTGCCATTATGTCCTGTCACAAGCACTGTGGGGGGGGGGGGCACACAAAAACCTTTTCACTTAGTACTGAATGTCCGTGAGGATAACTGCCTTGGAGTACAGGAGGAGCATCAACAGTTACTCAAAGATGGCATCTGCTCTCAGCAGCTCCTGGCTTGGATAGGGAGAAAACCCTGAACAGAAATCTCAACATGCCACTAGATACTGAGAATGTCTGAATGTCTTCCATACCCATGGGTGTCACCTAGTTCAGACCACTCACTAGACCAGAGGTAAAGATGTTTCACAGATGACCCATCCAATAAATGGCTCTGCTATCTGAACAGAGAGTTCTCAAAACACACAAACACACACACAGCCAAGAAATATCTCCAAAAATGTTCATCATCCCTAGCAAATAGGGAAGTGAAAATGAAAACAACTTAGCGAGTTCATCTTATCCCAGTCAGAGTGGCAAAGACCAACGACATAACTGACAAATGATGCTGGAGGAGGTGTGGGGAAATAGTCTTTTCGTATCTGAGCTTGCATCCTCCCTGCAGAAATCTTCTCAAGATGGAAACCGTTCCCTATTCCCCTGCTAAAAACCTCCTGTAGTTTCACATCACACGGGGAATAAATCCGCACTCTCCATGGCTCATCATTCTCTACACAGCCAGAAGCAGCTTGCCTTCCCTCCCTCCTCATCATTTCTCTCACTTCCAATCACTCCACCTATTTTCTTTCTCTCTGTTATGCTGAGCTTATAGTTGCAGTTCCCCAGCTTCGAAGTTTTGCAAGGCTGACTTTATTGTCAAGTTTCAGCTCACTTGTCAATTTCTCAGAGGGCTTCTCCTCTTTGGACTACTCAAGTACATCAGTGCCCCTCTTACCTCAATATTTTAACATGTCACCCTGCTTTTTATACCTCTAGACTGCATGGAACCTAGCTTAAATTATAAGTGGACACAGAACAATGGTTTTCACATCTTCTTTCTTTTTTGTTGTCTCTGCTTTTGAATAGAAGCTTTAAGGCAGACAAGGACCTTTTTTGTCTTTTTTTTTAATTCTGTCATTTCTCTGGTGCTTTAGTCAACATCCACAGATTGAATGAATGTGGAGGTGTTAAATAGTTCATTTGGGTAAGAAATAATGGTTTAGGATATGCAGAGTGGGTGGCAAGAGATGAGCTTGAAAGATTGCCTAAGGTAAAAACATGAAAGGCCTTGAAGGTCAGTTAGACAAGGAAATCTGGACTGGCTTCACATCGTGGCACATTGGGAGCTATGGAAGATTGTTGAGCTTGAGAAGAGTATTGTCAGTTGATCTGAGGTAAGATCCAAGTCACGCCACTTTCTGAATGGATTGGTGGATGATGCGAATGGGGGGTCTGGTTTAGAAAGCTAATCACCACAAATTGCCCAACTTTTGCACCCGTCTATCTTTCAGGTGCTTTCCTCTAGCTCCGCGCCACCCAGCTCCAAGCTCTTCTGTGGGGGCAAAGGAAAAGCCCTAACTGCCTTTCCCTGACACCGGACGCTGGGTGGCGCTGTGGTTCCTCCTACCCGGGCGGGAGGCGTCAGGGAGACGTAGGAGCAGCGGTTGAACAAGGCCCAGACGCAGGGGTCGAGGCAGTTCTTCCTGCCGGCCTTCCCTCTTTGGCCTCTTTCTTCTTCATGATCTCCTCGCGTCTGGGCCGTTTCCCGCCTTCATCCGCACCCAGGCCCTCGGTTGCCTGCTCCCCTCCGCCTCTGGAGGCCTTGGCTTTCCCACAGCCCTGTCAAGCCAAAGGCATGGGCGGGGCGCAGGAGGCTGGGCGGGAGTTGCCGGCCTTAGGGCCCCTGAAGGCCGGGGCCTCCCGGAACCTTGCCATATAATGCAGCTCATCGTCCCAGAGCCTCAGCCACAGCTTGGGAACCGGCCGCCCCTTCTAGCAAGGCTGGAACGAAAAGAGGTACAAGGCTGAAGGAGCAGCCTTTTGGCGCAGAAGGAAGAAAGCCACTAACGGGCATTTCACTGTTTGCACTAATAGCCTGCCTTTCCCCCCTGGCGATTAGAGCAAGAAGCCAGCCAGTTATCATCTGGGACTCTTTTGGCGCCTTCCCCTCTCCCACTGTATGACCCGGATAGTGTCTGGGTGTCTCTCTGCTTCTATCTCTGACTTTCCCTCTCTCTTCCTTCTCCTCCCTCTTTTTCCCTCCCTCTCTCCATTTGCCTGCCTCATTCTTCCCATCCCCTCTTCCTACTCTCTCTTACTGATCCATCATCATGTCTGCTATTTTGTCCCCAGATCCTCATTCTTTCCACACCTGCCTCCAGCCTCCTGCCCTTGCCGAAAAGACGCCCTGGCACAGGGCCAGGAGCCTTCTAGAGCTATGGTCTGGCTTCCTGCTCCTGTTATGGTTCCCACTGGTTGGTAAAAGCAAAGCGAATATTTAAAGTCCTCCACACTGTAAGCACACCATTTTGACCTGTGGGCTTCAACTCTTATACTCAAAGGCCTACTTTGGTGTGTAGTTCTAGAACAGTGGGAGGCTCTGCGGAACCCTGTGAAGGGTTTCAGGGGCATCCGTTTGAAAGGTCTTCATTCAGGAGTACATTGTGACAAGACTGGAGACCAGATGCAAAGAACATGTGCCCGCCTTCCCAGCGCACCTCCGCCCTCTGTGTTGTCCTCTCCCATTCAACAGCTTCCGAACTGCTCCGCTTTGTTACCTTTATCCCTCAACGTCTTCCCCTCCTGACCTTCCTGCTGCTTACTGGATGGTTATTCTCAGCAAGCATGCACTGATCTTATCACAAAGTGGCTGATGACATGTATGATCAAGTTTCTCTACAGTGTTGAGCCTCACTTTCAGCGGGTAGCTCTTCTGTTTTTATTCTTATGGAGTCTAATATTTACAGACTGTGAGACAACAGATAGTTCTTCATGAAGAAAAATACATATTCTATGTGCGTGTTTAGCCTTGTTGAACTCATATAAATTAATATAAAAAAATCATAAAAGTAGAGTCCTTGAGATAGCTCAGATGGTAAAGGAACTAGCCACCAAGCCTGGAGACCTGAGTTTGATCAGTACCCACAGAGTGAAAGGTAAAACCTTCTACACTTTCGTTGTGGAATGTTTCTGTGTGTGCTTGCACACACACACATAATTAAGTGTAATAAAAATTTTAAAACTGAAAGTGAAAAAAAATGGCAAAGGGTGATCTGTTGGCCAACAAGCACTTATGGTAAATTTCAAAATGCCAGAGCTCTTAAACACCAGAGATGACTGTCCATGGTCAGATATAGCCATAGATGTGGCCTTCTGGGAGAAATAGCTTAAACCAAAAGACAGAACTCAAAAAAAAAAAAAAAAAAAAAAGGAGGATTTAATGGCAGAAGAAGACAGCTCATCATCCCTGGTTCTGGGGAGCTTTCCCTGGGAAATGACATCTTCTTGTCTATCAACAGGCCCCACTGCTAAGACTATCCCACGTGTGCTGTTCATATGCACACAGTGCCCTGCTGATCCTCATGGTAACCTATGCAGGGGAGATAACTAGCTGGGGCTTCCAGGTGAGAAAACTGAGACCGACAGACACAAAAGATCCACCCACTCCAAAGAAACAAGCCAATAAAACAGAGTCAGAAGCAGCCAGGCATGGTGATACATGTCTGTAATCCTCCACACTTGGGAAGCAGAAGGATCACTGAACAGGTCAGCCTGGGTTTCCTAGTGAGTTTCATGCCATACTGGGCTACCTGGGAAAAAGCTCTCCCCAAAACCTAAAGGTTAAGGATTTCGCTCAATAGGACTGCACTTGCCAAGCATGTTCAAAGTCACGAGTTCCATCCCAAAAACAATCAAAGAGGAGGAGGAGGAAGTCCAGAATTGAAAAGTAACTCCAAGTGTTACTTTTCTAGTAACACTTTTCTGCCTCTACAATTGAAGCCTCTTGAGGTCCCAAAGCTAAGCCGATTGACCTAGCTCTCTGCCCTCTCCTTGTTCTCAAAAGCAATTGAAACTTCAGGCAGTAGGACGAAAGCTAGGTTAAAAGGCTCACTCCTGAGCCATACCTTGCCTAGGCAGGAATGCTAGCAAGTGAACTCGGCCAGTGTCGACGTTTTTAGGACTATTGATAACAGCCAGCCTCGTTCCAGAGTAGAGAGCTCTCAATGAGGCTTCCAGCAGCATTCAATTTGGCTTGGTAGTGTTAATCTCTACAGTACATAAGTTGTTGTATATTTGTAATCATTAAGAACATAGCCTAGGATTGTATCCCGACCCTACCACCTGACCTGTATGACTCTGGGGAGGTGACTTACATTATCTGAGCCTTCTATAGCTCATCTGTAAAATGGAAATAAACAATAGTACTCTAGCTCCCTGGGTTACAATCAATATTATTATCTATTTTGATCATCTTTTTCTCCATTTCCTGAGATCCTTTCTACCACCCAGTTATGTCCTCTTTTCTCTCTCTCTTTCTCTCTCTCTCTCATCTCCTGCCCCTCTCTCCCTCTCCCTCCCTTCCTCATATCAGAACATTGAAAATAAAATCAATCAAACAACAACAACCTAATAAGACACAAACACACACACATACACACCAAAACGAAACATAACACAGACACACACACACACACACACACACACACACAACCACCAATGACAGCATGGAGTTTGTTTTTCGTTGACCAATTACTCCTGGGCATGGAGCCTGCGCTGGAGTGTTGTTGATATAGCCAGTGACACTCCATTGGAGAAAACCGATTTTCCCTTTTTCAGCAGGTGTCAATTCTAAACAGCTTCTTTGTCAGCATCGGAGCCCATGTCTAACCTCTAAGAACACTGCCTGACACATAGCAGTAAGTGCTCGGAGCTTAGGCAGCATTTTCTATTATTTTTCTGTCCATGCTGGGGGAGAGTTCATTTCAAGCCGAATACCTGGCTTCTCCATTAAGAGATGGCAGTGCTGGCAACTGGAATTGAATCAGCTCTGGAAGTCAGCTCCATTGTCACACCTTCCCCTTCAGTCCCTCACTGAAGCTAGGTGTTAGTTTTCATCTGTCATCCTACATGAAGCTGGCTTCCTGGATTTTCATTATCTGCCTGGTTTCCAAAAGTGGTCTGCCACCTCCGACCACTGCTTCAAGTGGTTCAAAGAGAAAAAAAAAAATAAAAAAAAAAAGTCACCAATCGGTAATTTAGTTAGTGGATGTATCTCAAGAAACCCCTATCAGGCCAATCTGAGATTTTGGCTTCCTTTTTCATAATGTTCCAGAAAGCCATTTAGTTTCAGGGAGACCAAAGGTCTGGGAAAACACCCAAACTGGTAGCGGCCAGCAAAACGAGGCCATAGCATTCCACATTCAGCTCTCCCACCTCAAAGTTAAGTTTTAAAAGGTGCCACAAGTGCTCTGAATAGGATATGCTTACACCTCTGTTGAATGATGTGTACGTGAGAACAGCTATTGTAACATCATGAGTTGTATAAATCACTGGAACTCAGATTGCAGCAAAAGAAGATAGGTTAAAGAAATTTTGATGCAAATATACAATGGCATATTATATAGCTACTTTAAAGAATGTGAATAGCATTATGGCAAGACACTTTTGCATTTCTAAGGGAAAAGAATGGAAAATATAAGCATACATACATGAGTACTGTTTTATTTTTTTACTGTATTCCTTCATATTCCTGTTGAATTTTCACCATTAACCTAATAAAAATGGACCTCATTCTCAAAAGTCATCTTCAGTATTCTCCCAAAGAGGCCTGGAACTACCTTCCATTCAGGGAAGTCCCTACCAGAAACAGCCTAGAACCTGCACTTATGCAGGGCTTTGCTTGGTAATGCCGTTTACATAGTCCATACTCTATGACCAAATCAGGCCCACTCTTGAACTTCTCGTCCAGGTAGCTTCCTCTTTTTGGTAAGATTGGTTATACTCAACCCCTCAAACTTTATGGTGTGGGCCACCTCTTAAAAACTTCTGGGGACTCTAGCCAAAGAGAAAGGGGGTCTGATAAGAACAGTGCAGCCAGAGATCAGACTGCCATGAATCCTCCTCTTATTTTTATTATTATTATTATTATTATTCTAGAGCCGTCTGGGGTGGGAACACTGAAACAGCCCAAAGGTATGCCTCTGACAGTTCATCTTTTGCCTGATCAGAGGCCCACAGTTCAAGCCCCAAGGCAGGTGTGAAAGGCCCAAGGTACTGTGAATACAAGGAAAGAAGACAGCATATGCCCTTTCAGGACCAACAGTATACATTCTGGAAGCAGGAGAATCAGAAGAATTCTAGAGAGGTAATCTTGTACATGGCCTTCTCCCAGAATTCTGAGGTGCTTTCAGGTTGCAGGGGTAGATTTTAGGTAGCAAGTGAGAGTTGGAACATTTGATTTCATACCACTGAGTTGATACAAATGCCCCCCCATAATCCTGTTGACTCAGTTTATAAAATAAATGATATAAATTTGAACTCAATGAACACCTGTTAATCACTGCTCTCACTCTTTTTAACAGAGTGGGAGTTTACATAGATTTCATTAAAACAGAGAGTTCAGTTCTTCAAAAAGGTCTCCTTTTTTGACAGAGGAGGAATCTGACTCATAGGAAAGAAAAGGACTTTCCCAAAAATCACACAGCCTGGCAAAGGTACAGTTGAGACTGAAATAGACCCCTCCTCCCAGGCCTGAAGAATCTTAACTCTGAATTAAGAACTGTGTTGCCCTAAGGAATTTCTTCCCCAATAGGAAACGGCTGAAATGGCTATTCAGAATTCTTCGGCATTCAACCCTAGCCATCATTTTTCTATACCATGACGCCTTTCTATGGAACCTCAGCATTTACTATGCCCCAATCTAGGTTTCTTTCTGTCAACGCACCTTCCTGCTGCCAGCTCCACTCTCCTGGGCTTCCTGGGATTCCCTCAAGCCAGGACTTGGGCCAGGAAAGCCAAAATTTACTACTTGCTCAACATGCCTTGGCTCCCAGCACCTGGGTCTGCGCTCCAAGCTTCTTGGCCACACTTCCTGGGGGCTCACATCCCTTGCCTTGTTCCTGCTCATCCACCCCCTCGCTCCCAGGTGTAGGCCCGTTAACACTCCCTTGCTGGCAGACATCCTTGCAGGCCCTCCCCCTCCACCCGTTCTCCTGAAACCACTGGGGCTGCCTGAGACCTCCTGCCTTTTATCTTGCCCCAGAAGCCGAGCCCTCCGGTCCCTTAATTGTTCGAGTTGCTCTTTTCTGAACTCATTCCAATTGAGCTCCATAAATTGTAGATAATTGGACTGTCTCACTCAGATTACGATTCCCTGGGGCCGTGTCTTCTTGGTCTGGTACAGCCCTGCCCACAAAGGGAGGAGGCAGGGGAGGGACGCAGGAGAAGGCCATCCCAGCAGACCCCAGGGAGCAGACAAGGGGTCACAAGACCTGCTATCTCTAGCAACCACTTTTGCAGCATGTATCCCTGTTGCTTGTCTTATCCTTATTGATCAGCACCTGTGTGAAGGCCCAGCCCTTCTCCACTGGCCATGTTGCCAGTAATTGGCTACAACATAAAGTGAGTTTTCAAACAGTGTCCAAGTCCCAGGTTTGGATGAAAGAACCTCCTTTGGGGACATCAGAATGAGTCACCAGCAAATAGGTGCTGATGGGAGAAAAGTCAGAATACAGAGAATCCTGGGAAATTTCCACATATTATCCCTTTCTTAAAAAAAATAAAATTATGCCACTTCCTGTTTTGGGCACAGCTAGGAAGGTTGGCTTGGCTACACCCTAGGCATCCAAGGAGATTCAAATGGTTGTCCCACCAAGATATGGCTAAAGCAAGGAGTGAGAGGCTGAGGCAATAATTCACTACAGATCAGGACACCCCATCTGCACACCATGTCATGATTTCCCATCACTTTGATAGGCTCATGGTCAGGAGACACCCTAATCAACTTGTTGGTCATTCTCACTGGATATGGGAGGCATTTCACCCCACCTCCACCCCGGTTATGCTGCTGATATAGGCTAACATATTTCCACTGTGTCAAACGTTTCCTGTCCATCAAGTCTGCTGAAAACAATGAGCCCACCAACATATCTCAAGGTGTGAAACATCCTGGAGCAAAGTAATTGAATGATTTAGTAAATGCACTTATCATCTGAATTCTCTCACATTCTCAAGTGACATAGAATCTAGCTCTTTTCTTCCAGTGTGTTCCTAAGAAAATGGAATTATCTCGTGGGAAATGGAAATTAGAGGTCCTATTACCAATCTCTCACCCCCAGTTGTTCTGTGTACAAATGTTCTCAAATAGAAGGTTTCTAAGATTTCCATAAAACAAGGCTGAAAGCAAAGCATCTGAGCTCAAGTCAAAGGAGCACTCCATCTTTAATCAAAGACCTAGTCTGAGAGTGCCTCTTATCTAAGATCTAAATGTCATGGGTGGGTGCCAGAATAAGAGCAGGATTGGAATGCCTTCCCAGGGAGAATTTGAACATTTATACATCCATCAGGATATCACTAAATACCTACTATAGTTCAAGTGCTCTTCTAGGGGCCTTCCATCACTCTGGCTGCTTGGTAGAAATATTGTGGAGGAACCAAACAGCAGATATTGAGATAAGTCTGTCTGTGATATCACCATCACCACACTCAGGTGAAGGCAGTATCAATGGAGAGAAATAGATATACTAGAGACAATTTAGAAAATAAAGTTGCTTGGACTTGACTAATTAATTACAAGTGGAAGTTAAGGGTGAGAGAGAGGCCATTCTGAGATAGTTAAAAGTCAGTTTCTATTGTTAATGATGAGGTTATCCACAAAGCTAAGGAACATAGGACTCTGATTTTATGGTTTTATGGTAGAAGATTCTGGAAGATAACAATCTTAGTCAAGAGCACATAGAATTTGAGGAAGTGGAGGAGAAAAGAAGATGCACAGACCTAAAGTTCAACCCAGAAGTTTGGCATAAAACAAGGATTTTGGTAATCCCCATTATGTTTATTTTTGGAGAAGATATATGCAGAAATAAAACATGATGACTAAGGAGAGAACTCTCAAATTTTTTCAACTTTTAGAATGCACATTAAGGACTGCATAAGGTATGTCAGTGAAGACTTAGAAGAAATGGGTAGGGATGTGGGAAAGAGTCATGCTACAGGAGAATCGTGAATGCCAGTAGAGGTGTTTTAAAAGGCTGACGTGTTGAGCATAGATGCTGTACATGAACAAAAAAAGGTCTGGAATGTCTGTACAGATTCTCCCCTGACCATTGCCTGGACATTTAGTGGAGTATTGAGAACCCATCACAGTGGGGTGAAGTATAACAGAAAAGTGAAGAAATGGAGATGATGAGTTAGACTACAGCTTCAAAAAGATTAGTTAGTATCAAATATATGAAGATGATAGCTGAAGGGAAATACAAGACCAAGAAACATTTTTGGGATATGAGAGGTGTGCGTGCGTGTGCTCATTCTCAGTTATCAGAGGATGAAGCTGACAGAGGTTGAAGATTCAACAAAAGACAAGAGATGGTGTTATGATCCACAGCATAGAAGGGATAATTAGCCTTATACAGGAAAACAGTAAAAGGAAAAAGGGAAAAAAACAGTGGGAGAGGGAAACAAGCTTGTAGTTATGTTCTTATCCCATGACTGCTATTTACAAAGGTGCAAAGGTTTAAAATAGTGGCCAAGAAACATGGGAGATGGAGAAAAAGAGAAAGAGAAAAGGGGAACAGAGATGGAGAGAGGGAAATTAGAACTAACACAGTAAAAAAAATGATTAAATACTAAAATTAGAAACTACATATTTGTAGTAGCACCATACAAATGGCACCTAGCTTTCTTCAGACATTCTGTTCTTTCTGTTGGAAAAACAGGAAGGTTAGTGGTCACATTGATCCAAGGTTTGGAAATTTTAAGGTCAGAACAACAAACAGATGGGCAAAAAGGCTTTGAAGGTAAGGTTAGTGATGAGAATAATCAATCCTGGGACTCAGGATATGCTAGGGATGGATAGGGGTGCAATCAAAGGTCTGAAATTCTACAGAGATGGAAGAGGTACTGGAGGAGGAAAGATCTTCCTATTATTCTTGGGATATCAAAACTTTGAGGAGGTAGGATTCTAGGTGATTCTGATGTTAGCAGGTAGCAGGTTGTCGTTCTAGAGTGTAGCAGAGATAGGACTCTTTAGAGTTGAAGCACTATGTGAGAAAGCTGGCTGTAGGTGGAAGTGGCCATGGAAAGCTTAAAAACCTTCCTTGCAACCCTGGCACACTGGACTCCTTTTAGAACTTGGGAATTCATGGACAAATTGTAGCCCTGAAGTAGCAGATTCAATCGGCTTGAGCTAGCTCCCAGCAGTCATACTTTCTAAAAGTTTTCCAAGTAATTTCATGTTAGAAATGAGTGAACTAGAAATAGGAGCAGAATAAACCATCTACGGCAACCGAAATGCTTCAACAAGAATTGGAATGGAGAGGGATCTAATCTTGCCCTGACGGGATTAGCTGCACTAATCTATAAGTGAAGAGATAATAATTGAGAGGACAATTTTTTATTACATGCATTTAGCAAAATAATAGCAGTAGTTTCCCTCTCTGAGGCTTGCGACCTCCCCATCCACAGGCTGTTGGGAATCTTTACCACAGCAAGCCTGTGTTTCCTCCTGTGGAGTGGGCCTTAAATGCAATCAGAAAGTGGTTGGTTACCGCCATAACATTTACTGCACTCATGGATCTATCTTGACTTACCTGTCATCACTGCATTTCACAGGGTTCACAGCTGAGTAGGACGATTGGAGACAGTGTCACTCCCCACCCCAGCATCTTACACAGCAAACAACTCCCAGTACTAAGGAAGCTAGCTGACAGGAAGGAAGCTTCCTAGTCAGTGCCAACTTGATTTCTCCTTGTTCCATGACTAAGGTATATGGTGTTTCCAACAAGTTCTGGGGCACAATCAAAAGCAATAGCAAAAACCTAATTTTTTTGGCGGGGGGCGGGTCTACAGAACACCTTTCACCAACAATGACAGGGAAGATGTTCCACACCTGGCAGAGGGCATTGTATTTGCCAACCTGTGGTTTCTGGGAGAGACGTAATCACCTATGTAGGATATCTCTAATTAAATTCTGTTATAGAATCAACTGTATGTATATGTACAGGAAGCTTATAAAATAGGTTACAATATGGCCTTTTCAAAGACCCTTAGTGTTAGTTTTGCCTCCTTTTACCTCCTCTTCTGCTCTGTACTCCCATCCTTCTCTGCATCAAACCCCATTGCCCCTCGCCCCTTCATAGCATCTATCGCCCCCTTGGTTAATGCAGAAACTCACATCTAATAAAAGTGTAGAGAATAAGAGGTTTTTGAGGTCTTGTCCATAAATAGAATGTCTACATCACACTCCCTCCACACAAAACTTAGGCTCTTCTCAGAGGAGAGGCCCGAAAGAGTGTAAGAACCAGAGGTCTGGGCAGATTAGAACAACACTTTTTTTTTTTCTACTGAATGGGATAGGACCGCTGCTCATGAGTTCATAGCAGCAGTGCTGTGCCTGCACAAGGCCTGCTTATGATTGACACAGTCAACATTTCAGCACAGACTAGAAAGGGGCTCATGAACCCCTACCCTTTGCAAAGGAGCTATTTGCTAGTCAATGGCTGCTTGGAGAGGGAAAGTCAGTTTTCTTTAAGGATATAGCCCCTGGTGGGTCTACTCTGTTCCAGTGGGTGACCTCACATCCATGAATACATGGGCATAGGAAACTGAACTTGGTAGAGTATAATAATTTTAAAAGGAGGACATGAAGATAGAAAGAGGTGGGGGAAGGGGGGAGCTAGATCTGGGAGGAATTAAGGGGAGACATAGGAGGTGAATGTAAATAAAATGCACTGTATGAATGTATGAAATTCTCAAAATTAATAAACAAATGATACTATTAATCCTCTGACAGTGGTGAAAATATAAACGGCAATGTGAGTAGGTGGAGCAGTAGAAAGGACAATAGCCCCAGATGAAATGCTTATGAAAGGAGGAAGAGACTTTACATAGTAGTGCAGATCAGTAGCGTGGAAGCAGCTGCAGGGATTAGGGTAATGTAACCCCCATTTTGAGGCTTTGAACTAGTTGTGTTGGGGAGGAGGCTGGGTGGTGCAGGAAACATAGATCCAAATGAACCTGTTTTCAACAGTTAGTGTGGGTGGTAGCTCATGAACCCTTAAGAAGAGATTTTGAGTGCAGGGACGTTTGATGACGTTTGAATTCCATTTCCATAACACATACAGGAACAAGGACTAGCACCCTGCTGTGCACATGGTTCTATTTGCATTGGTAATGACAGAGCTTGAAAGCGGAGATCTCAGAAAAGGCTGGGGTGAGAGAATAGAAAAATGTTTGCGTTTCTGTGAGACTCCTGTGTTTCTCATTCTTTTTCCCACATTACAAAGGGCTAAGTAATAGATTTGGCATTCCATTCATTTTAATGAGTTTCTTATAGTGGCTTTCCCCTTATGTCCTTACATCTCTTGATCAAACTCTTGGATTTTTCTCAACTTCTTCAGCCATTAATTTATTTATTATGTACAGTATTCCAGTAGCCTCTAGCTTGAAAAGACAACATTGTGACTTGATTTCACCATGCTATCTTCTATTCAAGAGCCAGAGAATTTGGGCTGACAATGTGGCTCATGAAGCCCTAAGTTCCATTCCAATTACTGCAAATAAAAAGTCATAGAATGGTCCAGGGACTCTGTGTTTGTGGTTGGCCTAATAGGTCCGCTTGATCTTTGCATTCAAAGTTTGGATTAGCATTTGCTTCCACAAGCTTGGTTCTTTCAGGCATTATAGGAGTCTCAGAGACAACAGAAAAGAGCTCCTACTTAAAAAAATATATCATGGTTTTGATCTCTGAACACTTCTTACTAACTTAATATCAGTGTAAGAACATTGACCAGTGACGTTTAGAAAGCAAACTGCAAAAGAATCCTGTGTCAGTGGAGCCTATGCTGGGGCTTCTACTGTGAGTTACTTAACCTAAGTGTACTTTTCTTCCCTACTTTCCTTCCTTCTTCCCTTCCTGCTTTCCTTCCTTCTTTCCTCCTTCCTTCTCTGTTTCTGTCTCTGTCTCTCTCTTTCTTGAGAAAGAATACACCACAAGCTGGCCTCAAACAGACTCATGATTTATCTGTGTCAGCCTCACAAGTGCTAGTATTGTAAGTGAGCAACCTCACTCAACTATCAAGAGTGTTTTCAAAGAAAAAGTCTCCTGTGGTAACACTGCATCCCCACTCCTGCCCCTACCCCACCTGTGTTTCCTAATTCTTTTCCTAGAGGGAGAAAAGTATTAGTAGAAGATTCACAGCCTGTGATATGCAGAATTTCAGGATGGCTTTGCCCCTCAGCATTACAGTTTGCATCATTCTCTCCCCTCAAGCCAGGGTGAGACCTATAAATATAATGGACAGTAATTCATATTATTACATTGTTATATGGAAAAAGAGATATTTTGTGTATAATTAAGGTCCATCTTCAGTTGACTTTGAGCTTAAAATAAATGGCAATTATTCAGAGTGGATCTAATTTAATCATGTGAGTCCTTAAAATTAAGAAATAGTGTTGCTTCATTTAGATAGCCATACGCAAATGATAAAACTGTGCATGAAGTTGACACATTAGATAAAAACTAATTGAAAGGTGGAGGATAGGCTGGGGTGTAGCTCAGTGTTAATGTATAGTCTGTGATTTTGTTCAGACAAAGTCTCGTGCAGCCCAAAGTGGCTGGTGAGGTAGCCAGAGATAAACTTGATTTCCTGATCCCCCTGCTCCATCTCCCAGTTGCTGGAATTATAGGCCTGCCACATCACAGCCAGTTTTCAGTAGCAGAACACTGTTGCTATGCACAGAGCACTGGATTCAAAACCCTAACACCAAACCAAACCCAACGGAAACAAGAACAAACCCTCAACTCAAAGGGAAACGTAGATTTAAATATGAAATATAAAACTATAAAGCCCAGGAAACATAGGAACTCTTTAGAACATAAGAACTGATGAAACATTCTTGGGCTTGATATGAAAACCACACCCGTGAGAGAAATAGGTGGTGAGGTTGACTTCATCAAAAACAAAAATTTGGGGGGCAGTGAGGTGGTTCAGCCAGCAAGAGCACTTGCCACACAAGCTTAACTACCTGCATTCCATTCCTAGAATCCACTGTGAAAGAAAGAATTGCTTCCTGAAAGTTTTCTGACTTCCACATGTACTACTGTATAGGTGTACATGCACACATCAATAATAAATCAAATTCTAAAAATTAAAGTACAATCTTTTGATTTGGTTCACAATTCTGCTAATAGGGAGGGAAAAAAAAGCTATATAGAGAGAAAATATTTGTGAAACATGTATTTGATAGCAGTCATTATCTAGACTACATAAAGAAGTCTAAAAATATAACAGTAAACAGATAAACAACCCAATTAGAAAATAAGGAAAAGGCATGAAGAAACATGTCCCTGAAGAACATCTGCAGATATTAACTATGTAAATGCAAAGATGCTCAACATCAACAGACATTAGGGAATTGCTAATTAAAGTCACCTATCCAAACGCCTGAAGGAAATAGTGACAACACCACATGCTAGGGAGGATGTGAGAAACAGCATCACACATTCCTTGCTGGTGGGAATATAAGTGTATGCTCTGGAGAGGACTGGACCAGGTTCTTTAAAACTATACTCCATTTACCACATAATCCAAAACTACAGTAGAAAGGAAAATATCAGCTCAGGACACCCAAGATCAAGTTCTCAGCACAAAGGAGATTTATTTGCCCCAGAGGGACACAGGGTAGAGATAAGGGACAAAGACAGGAAATAGAGGAAGAGGGAGAGGGGAAGGAAACAAAGGAGAGGGGATAAAGAGGAAAAGGGAGAAGGATAAAGGGTGTTTTTCTTGGAGTAGGGCAAAGGACTGACTGCCTCTGAATAAAGAGGAGACAGACATGGCCCACAGGCAAATGGCAGTTTATAAAGGTTAAAGAAGGAATCCCATGTCAGGATGCGGTGTATAATTTTTATTGGACAGGTTAACTAGGTGAGCCAAAGGTGGCATTTGATTGCTGGACTTCAATACTTTTTGATAGCTGGACTTGGTAGTGAGCCTCAGGAAGAGGAAGTAACCAAATAATGGAGTAGACCTTAGGAGCTAGCTTTAATAATGCAATCTAATGGTTTTCATCAAGGCAGAGGGAATGAGAAAGAAGGGCAAGGCCTGTCAGAGCCATGTTCACTCAAGCTGGCCCAAGTCCCTTCAACACTCTTGGACATGTATTTATTACAGAGCAAGAAAAAAAACTGTCGACACACAAATCTTCACACATGTGGGCATATTGTCTTTATTTGCAATGTCAGAATTAATACACTAAAATGTCTCTGACTGAGTGATTGACTAAAAACTTGTACATTCATAACATGGAATACTACCCAGCAATAAAAAAATAAAATCAACTATTGATATCAACACATAGAGGAGGCTGAAAGGCATTATGCAGAGTGGGCAAAAAGCCATTCACAGAAATACCACATACTGTTATTAACTTTCTTAAGATAAAACAATTATAGAGTTTGTGGCTGTACAAGGTAACCTTTAATGCCAGGATCCATTCTGAATCTTGACTGCATTGGTGGGTAGTTTCAGGAATCTACACATGCTAAAATGACATAGAACTTAACAGTGGCAGGTTCTAGGGAATGATAGTGTAGTATACTTTTATAAGATGTATAATAGTATAATTTCTGGGGCCAAGGAGAAGGCTCAGTGGGTAAAGGCACTTGACATGAAAGTCTGATGTCCTGAGTTGGATCCCTGAAAAAGGTAAAACTCCACCCAGTTGTCCCCTAACCTCCATATCTGTGCCATGGTAAACACACAACCATTGTGCTGGCTAGTTTTATGTCAATTTGACACAAGCTAGAGTCATTGGAGAGGAGGAAGCCTAAATTGAGAAGATGCCTCCACAAGATCCCACTGTAGGCAAGCCTGTAGAGCATTTTCTGAATTAGTGATCGATGTAGGGAGGGCTCAGCCCACTATGGATGGTGCCACTCTTAGGTTGGTAGTCCTGAGTTCTATAAAAAAGCAGACTGGGCAAGCCATATGGAGCAAGCCACTCTTCCATGGCCTCTGCATCATCTCTTGCCTCCAGGTTCCTGCTTTGAGTTCCTTTCCTGGCTTCCTTCAATGATGGACTGACTACAATTTGGAACTGTAAGCCAAAAAAAACCCTTTTCCCTCCACCTTGATTTTTAGTCATGGTGTTTCATCATAGTAACCCTAAGACACCCACACATCACACAGAAGGTGAATAGAAGTGGAAGGAGAGAGAGACAGAAAATGTTTTGACACTGGAGATGCAACCGTATTGAGAATTACTTATGGCAGGATCCTCATGACAATGACCTCAGTAAGACCTTTAGCAATGAGAGTAATCCTTGACCAACAGCTGGCAAGAAAATGGGGGCTTGAGTCCTACAATCACAAAGTGAACATTGCCAACAACCAGATGAATTGGAGCCCTGCAAACACCTTGATTTTAAGCAAAAGAGACCTGAGCATAGAACCAGCTAAGCTATGCCCAAATTCCTCGTGCATGGAAACCATGAGCCAAGAAGTCCTGCTGTTTTAAGTCATGAAATATATGATAATTTGTTACACAATGGTGGATAACTAATGCATAGCCCCAAGGCTGAGGTGCCATTAAGCAACTGAGAGATTTGCTCCCAAAGGCCACAGCCTAGACCTACATAGTCTGACAAAAGAAAGCAGCAACATCAGGAGAGATGAGCCAGTTTCAGAGTTGAAACAGATGCTCATGGTCTTTCCCCCAAAATGACTTTTTTTAGTTTCGAGTCTTGAACAGCCTCCAAACCACCCCAGCTCTGCTGGCTGCTTGACCCTGCAGTCTGCTGTCACATCCCAAATATGCTGTTCACAATCACAAATGAATTGCACATTGATGGCACTATGCACTTGCCCTTCTCACTGCAGATGTTCAGCTGTAGCTAATTCCCTTCGCAACTTTCTTGGCTTCACTTGGGGTGGTGGCCTTGCACCCAAAGTGCCAGCTGCTCTCACAACTCTGCCCGGTCCACGAACAGCTGCACCAAGCCTCTGGAGTCTCAGACTCTAGCCCTTCTCTCCTTCCTTCCAGACCTTCAGCTATGCAGGATAACCAGGCCGGCCCTCAGCTAATGCTAGAAAGGTCAAAGATGTGAGAGAGGATTGCATAGTGGGCTGTGGAACTTCCTTTCTCTTTTTGTTTCTACTGATGTGTATCATGATCACTCAGGTAGTGATCTTGGGCTGCCATAACAAACATCCTCCAAACTACAAAGCTGAAAGAACAGAAAATTATTTTCTCACTGTTTTAGGGACTATAAAGCCACAATCAAAGTGATGGGTAATTGGGTTCCTACTGAAGAATTTTTTCAGGCTTGCAGGCTGATGTCTTTTCATCAGCTTCTCATGTGGGTAGAAAGGCTGGTCTGGTGGGTGTCTTTTCTTCTTCTACAAGGGCACTAGCTCTATCAGATCAGGGTCTAGTCCTTAGAACCCCATTTAATCCTTATGGCCTTATTCCAGGCTCTGTCTCCTGCTAGTCACATTGGAGGTTAGGGCATCCACATATGAATTTAGGTGGGACATAACTTTCATTCCACAGCAATTGCCGTCTAATGTGCTGCCAGATTTATAAGTTCTAGCAGCAGAATTTGGTGAGGAGTAAGTGCAAGAACCACCACCTGATCCCACCCTCACAGACCTTGTCTTATTTCCAGCCATAGGAGGCAGTTCCAACTTGAGGTCAAATGTGTGTTTCTTCTTAGAGGTTACAATGCCTTAGATAAGTTTCTGAGCTTCAGTTTGCCTCTGTCAAGTGGATAGGATAACACATCAACCCAGCATCAGCACCTTGTACCAAGTAGGCAGGTGATACAGATGAGTGGCCTAGCCCACTGCACTGCTCAGACCACTGTCCATTCCAGCCAGAGCATGCTTTTTCTGTTTCAGACAATGTTCTCCTTCACACTGGGGTGAGAAATTAGATTATTCCACATTGTTGGAGCAGAGACTGGAGTAGACAGAATTTCTAAGAAAAGCCCAAGGATTACAAGCCCTACTTCCTGGAATCTATACATGTAGTTCACTATATTTCTCAGTCATGGCCCATTTGACTTTATAAAAGGAAGACACTGATACGTACTATAACATGGACAAATCTGTAAGACATTATGCTAAATGAAAAATTGGTGGAAAGCATGTATATGCCAGGTGGTTGTGGAGCATGCTTTTAATCCCAAAGGGAGGCAGGCAGATCTCTGTGAGTTTGAAGCCAGCCTCATCTACAAAATAAATTCCAGAATAGTCAGGGCTACACAGAAAAACCCTGTCTCAAAACAGCTATCTATCTATCTATCTATCTATCTATCTATCTATCTATCTGTCACTAAATCAAAACTTGGTGCCCCAAGAAGTCAAATTCTCAGGGATAGAAAACAGAATAGTGGATTGTCCTGATCGGCTTTCCCCCTTCAACTTAACACAACCTAGAGTCATCACAACTGATTTGAAAGAAAAAAAACCAAAAACACCGCAACCAATTTGGTTTGTAATGTGATGTACTTTTTGATTGATAAATGATATGAAAGGGTCCAGTCCACCACTGTGGGTGGTGCCACCCCAGAGAAGGTGGTTCTTGATTATATAACAGGGCAGACCAAGTAATCCATGAGGAGCAATCCAGTAAGAAGCATTCCTTCATGGCCTCTGTTTCAGTTCTTGACTCCAAGTCCTGCCTTGCTTATATTCCTGTCCTGGTTTCCCTTTGTGCAAGAATGTAATCTATAAGATGAAATAAACCTTTTATTCCCCAAGTTGCTTTTGCTCATGATATTTATCATGGCAACAGAAAAGCAAAGTAATGCAGGAGGGTTTATTTGTTTGTTTGTTTTTTAATGGGTTCTGTGTTTCACTTTGAGAGGATAAAAAAGTTCTGAAGCAGATTTTGGCAATGGTTACAGAATGGTATAAATGTATGTAATACTACTATATTATAAGTGTAAATGGAATAATTGGTATTTTCTCTGTATATTACCACTACAAGAAGAGGTGTGGTCAAATGATGAATGGATAATGAAAATATGATACATTTACACAATAGAATACCATTTAGCTGTAAAGAAATATAAAATTGTGGAATTTTAAGGTAAGTAGACAGAGCTAGAAGGAAAACCATCCTTAATGAGGTAATCCAAACCCAGAAAGATAAATATTACATATTTTATCTTGCTTTTAAATGTTTGATTTGAATTTTCTGATATGTGCGTCTCATTTGGAATATCCATAGAGGTCAGGAAAGTAGTGAGAGGCTAGAAGGGAGCAGGGGCTTTTACAGAGAGGAGAAAGGGGAATAATGGAAGCTAAAATGTTAAATGCTATATGTGGGGGTGGGCAATTGGCAGGGCAGAGGATAGGAGGGAATAAGTGGAGGGATCACTAACACTAAAGACCTTTCCAGAAAGTCATGTAGAAACTTACTTTTATAGAACCTTCCTGAAATACATGCATTTATAAAAACTGAGTCTAAATGGACTTACCCTATAATGGGGTAATAGTGCTCCTACTAGACATCACAGGCTAACAAATACAATCCTGATGCCAGAAATGGATTACTTCTTTTAGCATTATTGATCAATGAGGTCCCATTGACTCCTCAAACATTACAGGCTACTGCCAATGATTTTAGTTATCTTCCACACTTGATACTCACAGCTTATTGCTAAAGACACACATTGCCTGAGTCATAGAACACAGAGCAATCAAGCTGATACTCATCTGAAGGCTGCATCAACTGGTTAGCTGTCATAGGTTAGACGGTGCTATCCACACTGGATGAGAAAAGTTATCTTCCATCTTATCCAGCTGCTAGTCTCTAACAGCTACAATAATGACTGGCCTGGAAAGACATAGTCACGGGTACAATAGCGACAACAATGTCATAGGAATAACCAACCACTTTCTGATTGACTTTAAGGCTTACTCCATAAGACAAGACCCATACATGGCACTGTTACTGGGACTGAGAACCTATGGCTAAATAGGCCATAAGCCCTAGCGGAACATCTTTATCACACCCTTCCTCCCAAGGCTCAAGAATCACTAAGAGCTAGAGGCAGTAGATGACTATAACAAAACAGCTTCTCCTGGACACAGCAGGTCACATGCACAGGCCTGTGCAAGCTCGAGCCAGACCAAATCTCAACATGGAAAGGGTAGATGGGCATGGAGTTTCACTACTAGCTAGAAAGTAGTTGAAAACTGATAGCTGCTGGGGAGGAAGAGCTCCTTTTCTGTAGAGATGTGACCCTGGTAAGTCAAACACACTCCAGCAGAAAGCCACCCATTCAAGAGCATGTGGACCACACAAATTAGACTTGGTAGATTAAAAAATATCTATACTGGGGGCATATATCTGGGTGGAGTTGGGGCAAAGGAAGTAAACATGATCAAATATAGTGTAGGAAATTCTCAAAGAACTAATAAAAAGAGAGAAAGACAAAGGAGGACATCTGGATGGATCTAATCTAATTATGTGAGTCTTTAAAAGCACTGAACTTTCTCCATCTGTTGGCAGAAGGGAATGACAAGGAGATGAGAAAGACTTGAGGCAGTGTTGCCAGTTTGAAGAGGGCGCATGAGAAGAAATTCAAGCATCCTCTCCAGGCAGTAAGTGACCTCCAGTGACAGCCAACACGGAAATGTGGTCTGAGACTTACAGCCACAAGGAAGTGGAGTCTGCCAATAACCTAAATAAACTTGGAATTCGATTCTCACTTGGCTCTAAACTTCCAAGCCAGCTCAAACCTTGATCTTAGGCTTATGGGACCTGTAGAGAATCCAGCTGAGCCCACTCAGATTTCTGATCTACAGAGCTGTGAGGTTGTCCACAGGTACTGTGATAAGCTGCTGTGTTTGTTTTAACTTGTTATACCATTCCCAGAAATCTAACTCATGAGCCTAGGGGTTTTACTTACAGAGGGAAGGGCACAACAGGCCCTAAAATGTATTGCTGTAAGCTGTACTCATTTGGGTATTTCTCCATAAACATATCAGCATATTCGAGTGACTCCCATGTAACAGATACCTTGCTAAGACTTGAGAGTGCATTAGCCAGGCATGGCACTATCTGTGAAACCTGCAGCCTGGTCCTAGGACTGGACAATGACCGGCCGTCCTCCCGGCCAAGGCGGAAAGCTCTAACATTCAGGAAGCCTCACCCTTTACAAGGTCTTCTAAGTATTTAAATGTTTGGTGTCATCCCCTAATGGTTCTGGGAGTGGCAGAAAGGGACAAAGGTAGGACAAAGATACAAGCTGGGCAACTTATCTGAGACCCAAAGCCTGGGTGCTGTAATTGTCCCACAGAACATAGGTACTCCCTAGTGCTGTTATGGAGATTGAACAGTGCTCTCAGGGTCTTTTTTTTCATTTTTATTTTTAATATTAATTATGGTTTATTCACTTTGTATCCCAGCTGTAGCCCCCTCTCTCCTCCCCTCCCAATCCTACCCTCCTTCCCTCATCTCCTCCCATGCCCCTTTCCAAGTCCACTGATAGGGGAGGTCCTCGTCCACTTCCATCTGACCCTAGCTTATCTGGTCTCATCTGAACTGGCTGCATTGTCTTTTTCTGCAGCCTGGTAAAGCTGCTCCCCCATCCAGGGGAGACAGTCAAAGAGCCAGCCACTGAGTTCACGTCAGAGACAGTCCCTGTTCCCCTTACCAGGGCACCCACTTGGATACTGAGCTGCCATGGGGTACATCTGAGCAGGCATTCTAGATTATATTCATGAATGGTCCCTGGTTGGCTCTCAGTGTCTTAAATAACTTAAACTATATACTAAGGATACTGAAACATTAGAGAAGGGCAGGAAGTAAAGTATTCTCTGGGGTCATTTTCATAATTCCTACTGGGCATTTAAAAAAGAACCCATATGGGGGGTACATGATGTCAAATACCCACTTTGTGGGTATTAAAAATGTGGTTGAAGATGATTAAAGACTGCCAAAAGATGGCAAAGATACACAGTAGAGATGGGCAATAGCCCAGGCTTGCAAAGCAAAATAATCTGCAGTGGGATTCGGGATGGAGAGGCCAGGAAGAAAGAGGGAACGATTGACAGGGAGGCCCTAGCCATCAGGCTCAGCTGCTCAGGGCTTGAGCAGATATTGGGTTTCGGAGACCCGATCCCTCTTCCAGACCCTCCTGGGCAATACTGAGACCTAAGAAATAGGGTAAGTGCCAGGGACAGCTCAGAGCTCTCCAGTACTTAACAGCCCTTCCCAACCCACTGGTAATCATTTGTTTATATGTTTGTTTGCAAGACTGGTTTCTGCTTCAGTGAGGGGAGCTTGGATCCCTGCCCCGGGGGCCTGGGTTCTGACTTACACAACCCCTCTTGGGGCAGACTCCCTGCTCCACTTGGATGACTTCCCTCAGCCCTCACTGTTTGTTGGGTTTAGGAACAGTGGACAGAGACGTTTGGAGTGGGAGGAGTCTGGTGCTTCAGAACTGGCCAGGGAAGCAAAGGGCTCTGGTTCACCACAGGCCCAGATATCTGTGGGGGGAGCTCTGGGCAGGAACTCAGCCTCTATGGGAACCCTGAGAAAATCAGACTGAAATCCTGCCCAGGGAAAGCTGCAGTTGTTCAAGGAGAGCTTCATTTCAATACATGTGGTAAGTTTTTTTGTTGCGCTTATTCAGTCTGTAGCAGCTGCAGAGGGAGAGGCCCATGAGGGGGCAATGGAGCTGGAGCTGGGTGGCAGGGAGGGGAGATGGTAAAGGCTGGGTAACTACAGAAGGAAGAGCCTAGCAAAGGGAAAGGAGGAAGCTGAGGCATCCAAGGCTGAACAGAGAAAATTGTGGGGAATGCAGGATTGTTTCAAGGAAGAAGTGGGAGTGGGGCTTGCAGCCTATGGCTGGGATGTGAGACTGACTGGAGTGGCACATGATGCAGAAATAGAGATGGGGCCAGAGGAAGGAGATCATGAGAAAGCAACTTTTTTTTCGTCATTGATGGAGTTTGTCTGTTATGAAAACTCAGCATGTGAAGTGCTTTCCTATTGCAAAACTGAAGAGATAAAATTCTGGAAGGTCATTCCCAAGGATAAGTGAGGGGCACCTGAATGAATCATCAGAGAAACCCTGGGCAAGGGGGTGGAGTTCCTAAATTGAGCAGGAAAGGGGATGGGGCTCGAAGCCTGTCAATCTTCTCCAACAAACAGAACTGGAGATGTCTATCAAACAAGACACCGGAACCGCGTGAATCCTGTTGTGTGTGGGAAGCACATGGAGGGGAAAGCAGGAAGAAAGTGCTTGTCTGATACTTCCCTTTGAAGGAAGCTGACTTGATACATAGAACTAGCGGAGACCTTATGATTATCTGACACGACCTCTTTTACACTCAAAGAACTGGAACTCAAAAAAGGGAGATCTGCCCAAGGTCACAGAGTTAATGAACTAGGAAAACAGACTTCAGAAAGAGGTCACACAGGCTCATAGGCAGAAATGATCTCAGATATTAGCCCAGAGAAGGTCTGAAAATGCCTGTCAAAACAATGCTACTGTCCACTCCTTTACTATGGTAAAAATTTAACCAGAAATTCAGGGCTGATTCAACTTCAAAGTCAGTCTTAACAGAATAGCTTGACAAACACTAGAATGGGTTAGAATTGGCAAAAGCAATGAAAACAATCTATTTCAGGTCCATAGTGTGTCATAGAAGGATAGATATGCTCATATTGTGAGATTGTGTCTATTAGAAAAAAACAAAAACAAAAACAAAAAAGCTATACCCTTAAAGTCTCACCAATATGATTGCCCAAATGTGAGCTGAACAAAAATGACACCAACAAACAAGCCAAGTTGATGGGGAAAAGCCCACAAGACCTCAGTCCTACACAAAGAACTACAGGCAACTGAGTAAAGCTGGGAGCAGGAGAGATGATCCTCCCTAGGGAAGAGCACACCAATTGGTTTTCCAGTGCCTAAAGGTAAGCCCTGAGAATATACATACAGGTAACATTAGATGGACTGAGCAGGATATATTAAGGAATATATATGTATATGTAATAACAATAAAAAAGAGCCAATGAACATGAAGGAGAGTGGGTAGGGGCATATTGCATGGAAAAAAAAGGAAAGGGAATGTAATGAAATTACAATCTCAAAAAAGGTAGAAGTGATTTTAAAAAGAGACAGGTTATGAAAAACAAAGAAAATCACAGTTTTATCTTTATTTATTATTGTTGTTATTATTATTATTTGACTAGCAGGCAAAACAATGGTTTCCATTATGATATATTCATAAATGTATATCATTGTGATTATCTCATTGAGCCATCTAAGAAGAGTTCTGGACACACCTGCCACACAACTTGAAATGTAGCAGAGGCCTCTTTTGGGCTACAAAAAGAAAGTTCACTCCTTACCCACAGAACCAGACTAATTCTCTCCAGAACCAGAAAAGGTACCCTGGGCAAGTACAGAGTTTTATGGAGCCAAAAGATAATGTAGCAAGCAGTACTGCCCAGTCCTCTGGCAAAGCTAGATGGATAAAGCAGATTCCAGAAACAACAGGGAATCCTACCAGACTGAGTGGTGGCACCAAGCCAAAATTTCCAAGTAACAAGTCTGAGTAAAATGGTCGAGCATCCAAGTCAGACAGAACCAGGGCCAAAAATAAGAATGGGGATTGAATGCTCTATCATCCTCACTGGCCGAGGCCATCTGAAAACTACCAGGAAAAAAAAAATCATCATAAACTGTAAACTCATTTATTTTCCAGCTCAGTAGGTAAAGATCATAGTTCAGATCCCTAGCGTCAACATAAAGACTGAATTAGCATAGAGGCCAGTCTGTGATACCAGTGTGCAGGAAGCAGAGACAGAGCTCAGAGCAAGCTTGCTACAGTGATCTTTGGGTTCATCAGAAAGTTCTCATTTCAGTATATATCGTGTCCAGCAATCAACTTTAGGCCTCCGAATTCACATGCACATCCATGCATGCACGCGCATCAAAAACAAATATACGCATATGTATATCATTCCCATACACACAAAACCAAAAACAATCATGTAAATTGCCATTTAGGCTTAGATTAATCCCAGTGAAAATAATTTGGCTGTAGAAGGATCAAGATGGCTAGCAAATTTATTAACTACCCAGAGGAGAGGAATGGAAAAGGCTTCATAGGCCCAGATGAAGTCTCAGACTAAAGAGATGGAGCCCATGGTAGATCTAGAGGGACATTTTTATGAGATTTAAAAGTTCTTGTAACTTTACCTCTTGGAAAGTGAATGTAGATGAATGTGGTCTAATAGAACACTATTTGAGGGTTTTGAGTCTAAAGGCAGGATAAAGCTGGTAAGAGCTGGGGATATTGCTCAGTGATAGTAAACTTGCCTGGTGTGTAAAGATTCCATCCTTATCACTGAAAAAAGAAAAAGAAAAAGAAAAAAGAACTGGTGAGGATTCTGATTGTAAAATATTACTCCTAGAGAGATTCGATTATTTTTTTTTACTCTTTCACCTTTGCACCATGTGTGTGAGAGATAGATAGATAGATAGATAGATAGATAGATAGATAGATAGATAGAAAGAACACACATTACCTAGTCACATAAAACCCTATTTTCCCACAGACAGATAAGATAGAAGATTGAGGTTTAAAGGAGATATAAACAATTCTTGGCCCACAGCAGATGGATAAAGAACCAATATACTTAATAAAGTTTACTTTAATTCTACCCCCTTCCTCTCACCCCACTAATAAATCTTTGTGCTGCAAATACTATGCTAGGGACTAGGGATTCACATGTGAAATAAATCACTGCCTTCCATTATTTTATAATATAGACAGAAAAGAAACTAGGTAAGGAAGCTTCCTTTGCAATGAAGTCTCTAGGAAAGGCTTATGTGTTCATATAGGCTTTGTGGGAATATGGGGATAGTATGACCACAGTCTACTAAGTCAGGAATGGCTTCACAGAGAATGGCACAGGTGATATAGGCTCTGAAAGATGAGCAAGATTTGTTTAGTGAACAAGAGGCTTAGGAAAAGCTTTTGAGCAAAATGTATAGTCAAATCTCAGAGGGTTGCGCACCCAAGCCTAATTGAACATTGCTGAAGCAGTAATATGCTACCCTGTTAGGAAAAGAAAGTCAGTTTTATTCCACGGCCTATGGAATATCTGTGCATTATTAAAGAATTTCCATTAAGAAAGTGGCTTATCTGGAGGTGGTGAGATGGCTCAGTGCTTAAGATCACTGGCTGCTATTCCAGAGGGCATGGGTTCAAATCCCAGCAACCACATGGCAGCTCACAACTCTTTGTAACTTCAGTCCTCAGGGATCTGATGCCCTCTTCTTACCTCTGTGGGCACCAAGCTTGCAAGTGGTGCACTGATATACATTCAGGTTAAACACCCAAACTCAGAAAAATAAGTAATTTTTAAAAGTGTATTACCATAACAGTGATATTTAAGCTAATCTGGGGGTATAGTGAAATTAAAGGGTAGATAAAAGAAATTCTGAGCACGTTGAGACTAATTGGAATAGTGGTGACTGGGGTTGAAGAAAAGGAAATGTATTACAAAGTTATTTGGAAGACTGAGCCTTTGGGGCTTAGAAATGAACTGGATATTACAGAGCATAGTGGCACATGCCTGTAAGCTCAGCACTCAGGAAGCTGTAGCAAGATGATCATGAGTTTAAGGCAAATCGGAGCAACAAAGTAAGTGCTCTGTCAACCCAATTGGAGAGAGGTTGATGACGGAGGAAAGAAAGAAAGGGAGAAACAAACTGGGTATGAGTACTGAGGTGGGGGTAAGATACTCCCGTTTGGTGGGTACTCGAGCCTCTGCGTACATTAACGTAGTATGTACTGAGTTTGTAACATGAGAGGGAGAGGGAAGAAATATACCATGGGGTCAGGGAAGAGATGACCGGTTACATTTTGAATTACTAGATCAAAGAATACTTGGTATGTTCAGGGGGAGCAGTTCATAGGCAGCTCAGAAAGGAATTCGAGCTAGGAATTTAGGAAATAACACTGAGAGGAACAGGGAAATGGCAATATTTAAAGGAGAAGTACTAAGGAGGCCTGACTGGTCTTTAGGAGGTTAAACACAGAGTTTCCACTTGACCCAGCAACTCTGCTAAGTATATGCATTAGTTACTTGTCTTGTTGCTGCGCAAAAATACCTGGAAAATACACTTGAGGAAGGAAGATTGTTTTGGGGTCATGGTCCGAGGGTACAGTCCATCATGCTGGAGGAGACATGGTGTCAGGAGCTGGGGGTGTCTGGTGGCAGGAACTTGATGCAACTGATCACATTGTATCCATAGTCAGAAAAGCAAAAAGAGAAAGATGCTGGTAGCCAGCAACTTGCCACCATCCACCAGGCATGTTAGCCTCCTTTATCCGAGCAGTCATCTGGCTGAATAAATGAATGAAGCAAACAGACACATTATATAATAAAGGCATGTGTAAATGTTGGATCATAGGAGATCCAACATTTCATTTCTCTATAGAGGGGTCAGGGAGTGAGAGAAGACAATGCATTGGGTTTAATGGAGGAGACTGTAGTCTGCCTTGGCAGTTAGGACCAAGCAGGGAAACAAATGCATCTTAATATTGCTGACTTAGTGTGAACCTGTAGAGCGATGGGTCTTAGGAGAAGCAGAGAGATGCCCAGTCTGTGGACATTCCAATTCCCACAGCTGAAAACACTAATCAAGCAAAAAAAGCTCATAGCCAAATTTGACCTACGGTATTAAATATTTCAAGCTAAGAGATGTCTTCTTAGCAGTTGGACACATTTGCACTAAGAAAGACAGGGAGTTTCAATTGTGGCAGATTGCTCGAAGGAAAGGTATTTGGGAAGAGAGAGATGAGGGGTCAGTCAGAAAAGAAAGATGAGATTGCCCAAATGAGGTTAAGTGGAGCTGCCATATAGAAAGCAAAGTCCTGGCAAAAGAACAATGAAAAGAGAAAATGCAAACTGTCTCACTTCCTCTGCTGGACACCACTGATTCAGAGGACACTGTAATTGTTTACTAGAGTAATTGTTGAAATATTATGCTGAGCCCAGGACCCATGGCCAACACTTCTGTGCCCCGATACCCTGTTCATGTTTGTAGACTGGTTCAATGTAGACTGAATAGAAGACTAAATGAGCAGAGGCAGGTTGACAGATATATTGTTCATGAAATCATTCAAAGGAGGGAGGAGTCTCTATGTGTAGTGATGTTTATTGTAGCATCATCTGTAGTAGTGAAAAATGGAAGTAAATAAATGATATTATAGCCACTCATCAGAACATTATGTATCCATTAAAATGACAATGATGAATACATTGTAACTCAGCAAATGATTATGAATTTGTGTCCATGCTATGATTACATGTAAAAATGAGCTATGTCCTGGGGAGGAGAACATAAAAAAATGGAAACATATGACTCATTGTGGTGCAGCATTGTCAACAAAGTTTTTTTTTTTTTCTTTTGTCTTCATGTTGAATCCATGACCTTGAAAAAACAGTGTGCTGGGATGAGAGATGGAGATCAGACAAAACTATTCTACCCAGTTGAAAGGAGGTAGAGACTGGGGCAGGAGCTGCTGGCAGGGAAGAGAAAAGAAGCATGTTTGATAGACACACATGGTCGTTGTCTGCCTTCTGCCACTCTGCTCAACTGTGACCAGGATAGATATACCTCTGATTTAGCCAAAAGTTGGGAGTTTGAAATCAGATGTACTGATGTACTGTTCACTAACTACGGACAAATTTTGGACAAATTAATTGAGCTCTCTGAGCTTCAGTGAAGGAATCTGTAAAGCATATTTAACCAATGTCACCTCCCAAGGTCACTTAATAGGGTAAATGAACAAGGACATAGATGAAAAGCAATTTGGAAATGAAGAAGCTCACATAGCTGGAAAGAGATAGTAGTATCATCATTGTCATCATTTTAGTTATTAATATGTCTTCTAGCTTAGCTTAGAGTTCCGTCCATTAGGGAGTTATTTCAATAACATGGAAACATCTCTTCAGGCACTCAAATGAATCAAGAAGTCAGGATGACTGAGTGAGCTGTCCCAGAAGCAGAAACACACACGGTATATACTCACTCATATAGACATATAACATAGGTTAAACCTACTAAAATCTGTACACCTAAAGAAACTAATCAAGAGAGGACCCTGACTAAAATGCTCAATCCTCATCCCAAGAGGCAAAGAGGATGGACACCAAAAGAAGAAGAAAACAGGAAACAAGTTAGGAACCTGCCATAGAGGGCCTCTGAAAGGCTCTGCCCTGCAGACTATCAAAGCAGACGCTGAGACTTATGGCCAACTGTTGGGCAGAGTGCATGGAATCTTATGTAAGAAGTGGGAAATAGTAAGATGTGGAGAGGACAGGAACTCCACAAGGAGAGCAACAGAACCAGAAAATTTGAACACGGGTCTTCCCAAGACTGATACTCCAACCAAGTATCATGCATGGAGATAACCTAGAACCTCTGCACAGATGTAGCCCATGGCAGTTTAGTGTCCAAGTGGGTTACATAGTAATGGGAAGAGGGACTGCCTCTGACATGAACTGACTGGCCTGCTCTTTGATCACCTCCCCCTGAGGGGGGAGCAGCCTTACCAGGCCACAGAAGATGACAATGCAGCCACTCCTGATGTGATCTGATAGACTAAGATCAGAAGGAAAGAGAGGGGACCTCCCCTATCAGTGGACTTGGGGAGGGGCATGCATGAAGAAGAGGGAGGGAAGGTGGGATTGGGAGAGGAGGAGGGAGGGGCTTATGAGGGGGATACAAAGTGAATAAAGTGTAATTAATAAAAGTTAAAAAATTTTAAAAAATGAAATTAAAAAAAAGAAGTCAGGATGAGCCAAGTGAGTGGCCCACCCCTGAAATCTTAACAGTAGATCAAGATGGAGGATTGAGATCGTGAGTTTGTGACCAATCTGGGGCTGTATAGCAAGTTTCAGGCTATCCTGTGCTATATGGTAAGGCTCTGTCTTAGAAGTTAACAAATAGATAAATACAGTCAAAATAGCCTGGTCTAGTTTTTCATAAATCTGGCTGCTATTAGCCAGGGAGTATTTTTCTTTCTAAATTGATGAACAGGTCTTAAGTAAGACATTCTGGAGATAAAGGCACTTTTAAAACTTTGAAATTGTATTTGAAGCTGAGATTCACCCCCAAAATGGTTCCTGAGGCAGACAGTTTTGGTTTTGTATGGCAGATTGGCTATATTTTCCTCTGGCTACTGTGTACTTGGATTTGGAATAGATGTATAACCTCTCCACACCTCACTGCCTTTGTCTTTGAAACAGAAAATGCAACACATGGTTGTGGTGAGGATTAAAGGTTTTAATACACGAAAACCATCCTACGTAAACCAATGCCTGACACATAGACCTGCTATGAGGCACTGACTATTTTGTTATTTGTAGTCTTTGCTTTGATCCCATAGGGAGGGACACAGCCTGACCCTGGCAGAGAAAAGAGAATATGCAATCTGGGGGTAGGCTCATGACCACTCCTTCATAAACTCTCTAAATTAAGTACACAAAAGGGATATTTGCTCAACCATGTTTATAGCAGCTTTATTTGTAATAGCCAGAACCTGGAAACAACCCAGATGTCCATCAACAGAGGAATGGGTACAGAAATTGTGGTATTTTTACACAATGGAATACTACTCAGCAATCAAAAACAAGGAAATCATGAAATTTGCAGGCAAATGGTGGGATCTAGAAAAGATCATCCTGAGTGAAATATCCCAGAAGGAGAAAGACAAACACGATATATACTCACTTATATAGACCTATAAGATATGATAAACATAATGAAATCTATACACCTAAAAAAGATAATCAAGAGAGCGGACATGGGGTAAGATTATCAATCCTCGTTTTGAAAGACAGATGGGATGCGCATTGAACATTGACAGGAGTCTACTGAGCGCATTTGAAAGACTCTAACTAGCAGTGTTTTCAAAGCAAAGTCTCATGACCAAACCTTTGGCAGAGTACAGGGAATCATAAGAAAGAAGGGGACTTAGTCTGATGAGGAAAGGATAGGAGATCCACAAGGACCAAATATATCTGGGCACAGGATCTTTTCTGAGACTGACATGCAAACCAAGGACCATGAATGAATGTAACCTAGAACCTCTGCTCAGATGTAGCCTGTGGTAGCTCAGTAACCAATTGGTTTCCCATAGTGAGGGGAACAAGGACTATTTCTAACAGGAACTCAATGACTGGCTCTTTGGCCTCCCCAACCCCCAAGGGAGGAGCAGTCCTGTTAGGCCACAGAGGAGAGCTTTGCAGCCAGTCCTGAAGATACCTGATAAAACAGGATCAGATGAATGGGATGAGGTCCCCCTATTAGTGGACTTTGCAAGGGGCTCGGTGCAGATGAGGGAGGGAGGGAGGGACTGGGAGGGAATGAGGGATCGAGACACAGCTGGGATACAGAGTTAATAAAATGTAACTGATAAGAAAAAAATAAAATAAAATAAATAAAATAAAAAAAATAAATTCTCTAAAGTCAAGTTTCGTGTGGTAAGTCCCTGACTTGCTGTGTTTTTTACTACTTGATTTCTTAGTGAAACTGGTTGTCTCCTGACTTCATATGCCTATTTCTGTCATCATCATCATCCACACCTTCTATATGCTATGGCCTGGTTTTTAATGCAGCTTGAACCTTGCTTCCCAGAATCCTTTAATGCACTCAGATCCCACCATCCTACTTTAATTTCACTTAACCCAAATCTCACTTTGTAGGTATTTTTGGAAACAAAACAACAACAACAAACACTGGATCTGGGTCTGTCTTTCTGTAATAATAAACAAAGGCAAGCTACTCTAGATTTATTCCCTGATCAGAGGTTAGAAAGTAGCAGAAAGAAGCTGGACATCTGTCTTCACTGTACATAGTCTATGCTGATGACAGACTAAAAAGTGTCTGAACATGTTTTGCACTTCATATACTTTTAGTTAGTTATAAAGAGGATTTTAATCCCCCAAACTCGAAATGGCAGTCTAAATCTCCAGAAATGGGCTCCATGTGAAATAAAGAAGGATTTCTGGAGGTTAGATAAAAGCTATCATTCCTCAGAAACTCGTGAGGCTGGTTCCACTCTAACAAAAGGAGTCCTTCCCCTTATCACTGCAAGAAAGGACAAATGGCTGCTCATGGTGCCTGTTAGCATACCCAAGCACATGCTGGCCTCCAGGCTCCCTCAGTACCTGTTGCTAGTACGCGTTCAAAGCTCATGCTGACATCCTAGTCCTTCTCACTTCCTCCCCGTCCCTAAACTTCCTCCAAAACAGGAGCTTCTCTCTCCCCAGCTACTCATCTACTCATTCTTCTTATAGCTGCCATTTTACATGCTTGTCTCCCTCTCTCTGTGTCCCCGCTCTCTGCCTCTGTCTGTCTTTGTCTGTCTCTTTGTCTCTCTGTCTCTGTCTCTCTCTTTCTCTGTTCCTGCTTCTCTCCTGGCATATTTACATAAAAACCTTCTCGTTAACCATGCCGTGGAGCTGTTAGGTCTTCAGTTTATACATATAGATGATCCTTCACTTACAGTGGTTTGACTTTTGATGTTTTTACTTTATGGTGGTATGAAAGCAATACACATTCAGTAAAAACCATTCTTTGATTACATTCTTTGCCTAAACTAATAATATGCAGTGTACTGCCTTTTCAAGATGTTGGGCAGAACGATAAAACAAAAGTGAACAACTGACTATTTGAGAGCATATCCAACCAGTGGCCCATTGGCCCCATGTGTCCCATGATAGCTATGAATGTGATCTAATATATTTATAATTGATAGAGTCATGTCAAAATATCAAACGATTGGATATCCCTGCTGTACTGTACTGTATTGTTAATCTGTAACATTCAATTGGCTGTGTGCAGTTAATACATTTTCAGCTTAACAATATTTTGAAATTAGAAGTCCGATAGGATATAATCCCATTAGAAGTTAAAAATCATCTGTTTTAGTGTTGTCTGGCTGTGGTAACAAATTCCCACAAACTCGGTGGCTTAGGGTGACACTCATTTATTTTTTCATACTTCTGGAGGCCAGATATCCAAAATCCATATCACTGGGCTGAAATAAAGGCTTTGACAGGACCATGATCTTTCTGAAGGCTCTAGGGGAGAATCTGCTTCTCATCTCTTCCAGCTTCTGGTGGCTGATGGCATCTCCTGGCTTGTGGCCACATCTCTTCATCTCCATCTTCACAGTTGTACTGCCTGTTCCTATTATCTGCGTGTCAAAGTTTCCTCTGCCTCCCTCTTAGAAGGACGTATGCATTTAGTGCTCACCGAGATAATTCAGGATAATCTCTCGAGCACGTGATCCTTAACTAATATCTGCATACTTGTTTCCTGGCATAAAATAACATGTGCAGGTACAGAGGATGGTTATATGGACATACTGTTAGGGAGTGCTTTTAGCCTATCTCATAGGCCAAGGTGTTGCCCCCTTTAATTTCCCTTAAGCCCTCTGCCTTGCCCTCTGCTGCCTGAAAAAATGAGGCCATTCAAGCTTCATGACTTTTGTTCCTGTCTCTTCTGTCTATGTTTATGGTCTGTTTGCTGTCTGTTATTTGTTTTAACGGCCACTGCAGGGCTCTGAGTACCCTGTGGCCAGGGAATTTGAGCATTCTTAAAAGAAATTCTCTCCTTGGCTGTATGGGTACGGGCCTGACAGGGGGAGACTTTGAAGAGTGGTTTCTCTGAATAGATGGACCAGTTGCATGCCTGGAGCTTCCTGCCTCTGTCTGTGCTGCCTTTTCCATTCAGCTGCTTCTTGTTAGTCCCTGCTCCTCAGACATAGTTTGTTTTGTGTTGTGCATTTAGGCTGCTGCACTGCAAGTAAGGAAAAGCAGAAGCAAAACCGATGTAGAGGAAAGCAAACAATTTAAGTGAAAGATGCTGAATATAGTCCTAGGATGCTATAGTGTCAGGAAGGTATATATGTGGGTCATCTGGAAGGCAAGAACTGCCCCAGATGCCAGG
Source organism: Psammomys obesus (assembly GCF_907164565.1). Taxonomy (NCBI): domain Eukaryota; kingdom Metazoa; phylum Chordata; class Mammalia; order Rodentia; family Muridae; genus Psammomys; species Psammomys obesus. Next base: position 1,540,591 of record NW_026589447.1, on the reverse strand, counting down.
ACTACCTCACTTTCTGCAGTTCTCCTGGTATGAAATGCTTTAGGCTGTAGAGTGCAGGTTACCAGAATTAGTACACTTAGATTGGAGTCGTGGATTTGTTATTAGATTACTATTGGACTTGGCTAATTTGCTGTACTTTTTGAGCCTCAGTTTCCTCTGTGCTGAAATTGAAGAGGGGGAGTGTTAATAATAACAATTAGCCTTTTGTAAGGAGTCATTGAACAGCTTATGTGGAGGGCTTTATAAAATATAAAGCACCAGAACCTGCTCCAGTTTATCAGTCTTGGCTCACCACTCAGTCCTTTTCTTATTGCCCACTCTTCAGCTCCCTGAGGGTATTTCACACTAATCTTTTGTTTCAGCTAATTCCATCGCTATTCTTTTATTGTTTCCTGCATCTGCCATGCTCTCAACCTACCAGGGAACAATTTGCTTCCCACCTATTGTTCTGCTTCCAAGGCAATTGCTTGCAGGTCAGTCATACATTAACATTTGCAAACAACATGTTTACAGAAACCTTACTGCAAAAGGGATTGTGGTGATTTGAATGGATAGTGTCTACCTTAGGTTCATGTAAAGTAGTTGGTCCCTAGTTGGCGGTTCTGTTTGAAGAGATTATGGAAGTTTTAGGAAGTGTAGCCTTGCTGAAGGAAGTACACCGCTGGAGATTGGTTTTGAGGGTGTATAGCCTTGCTGTACTTCCTGTTCTCTTCCTCTCTTTCTTGTGTGTGAATGAAAATGTGATCAGCCAGCTTCTTGTTCTTGCTGCCTTGCTATCCCTTCCTTGTAATGGTGGACTCTATCCCTTTGGACTTACAGACAGAAATAAACCCTTTCTTTAAGTTATTTGTCAGGGTATTTTATCACAGCAACAGAAAGGTAAATAATACAGGGATTGTTTATCACATCTCCAAATATATGCATACTGTCTTAGTGGACATTAGGTCCTTATCAGTGGAGTTTGAAGTTTGTTGCTTCTCTCCACCACAAAAGTATATCCGGTCTCATGAGCAGAACTTCCTCCCTCTCCTAGGTTTTTCTTCCCACATCATCATAAGTCCATATCTTAACGTAATGCTTCAGTAGGAGCATTTGCCTATTTCAAGGTTGACAGAAAGAAAAGAGAGGAGGGGGGCAGGAAAGGGAACAGACAAGACGCAGTCTCTAAGAGCCCTCCTTTTTTGACAATTCTACAATCCTCCAATATTCCATTTGAATTTGAATCCATCAATGAATTAATCCATTCATGAAGGTGCAAGTAGCCAGGTTCCACCCCCATACTACTTTAATGACTAGATTCAGCCCTTCCAGATGCAGGTGATGAAGTTCTGACTTAGAGAGAGAGAGAGAGAGAGAGAGAGAGAGAGAGAGAGAGAGCTCAAGATCAGACCAAGAATCCCAACAAGTCCAGGCTACCTTGGAAAGCTCTGCACCCCAAGAAACCCTGTAGAAAACCTGCCTGCTGCTCAGTACTTTACTGCTTCTTACTCAAGCAGAGGAAGCCACCGTCTTGTGTCTTTCCCAATAAATGTGAAGTTTGTTGTACAGTGTGAGTTTGTAGTATTCCTTGGCTCCTGGTTGTCAGGATACCTTTCTCTTCATAGAATCCTCATAATTCAGTCACTTCTCCCAAACCCATCAGCTGCCAACCAAACTCCAACATATATGTACCCAACATAGGAGGCATTTCATGTTCAAACTGAAAGAACCAGGACTGATCCACCCACCCCAAAAGCCACCAGTCCCAGGAACTAGGCCATAGGTCCCCAATTCCAGAAAGAAGACAATGGAGTTCCCTATCCAAGGAGTAGCCTGGAGAAAACCCGGTAATATTTAACCATCACCCCTAGCAATGGATAATCAGTGAAGACCTGGAATTTACCCAGGTGTTCTTTACATTAGGGTGAGTAAATCAATTACTGTTTGGCTTGGCCCTTTGGGCAAACAATTTCCTCTGGACACCCGATATTTGCTAAATGTCAATCAATCATAAAACTGCCTAGCAGGATTTCTCAAACCTTGCTGCAACCCTAAATAAAAGTCCTCCTCCCCCTGAGCTCAAGTCTCTACACTCAAGAACTGTTGAGTCTGTGAGGGTGTGGGCCCGAGTTTGTAATAAAAAGACCCTCCTGCGTTTGCATCGCAATCAGCTCCTTGGTGGTCTTTGGGGCTCACAAAACTTGTACGTAACATCTTATGGGCTTGTCCGAGATCCATAAGACGCCCCAGGACTCTCAAACCAAAGGGTCAAGGACCAGCAGGTAAGTGTCTTGTCTGTGTCTGTTTGCCTGTGTCTGTTTGCCTGTGTCTGTTTGCCTGTGTCTGTCTATGTCTTGGTGTTTCTGTTTTGGGCCTTGAGGCAAAATCTGTAACATCAGAGGTCAGGAATAGAGCCCCTGAATTTTGGTAAGAGGTTATAGAGTTTTCTGTGATCTCTGAATCTCTGGATCAGGACAAGGCAGGTGGAGGCCCACGCGTGGCTTTGCTGCTGTCCTACTTTCAGATTTCTCACTGCAGGAGCAGTGGGATCTGTTGTCTGGTTCTGTGTGTGTTTTTCTGCCATGAGAGTGGCAGGATCTGGCTCTGTGTACGTCTTTCTGGTTGACTGTCTTGTCTGCTGTTGCTCTGATCTCTGGTCTGACAGAGCTTGGCTGCTGCTCTGGCCTCTGCTCTGGCAGAGCTTGGCTGCTGCTTCTGTCTCTGGTCTGACAGAATGATAGGCTGTCGTTCCAAACTCTGGTGTAGTTGGGTGGAGCCCGACTGGGGCAGGCCACCCCTAATGGAACAGGACAGAAGGCCCATCGAGGGAGGGGTTGCTGTTCCAAGTTTTGTTTTTTCCTTCTTCTTCCTTTCTCTCTGCGAGTGTTGTACTGGTACATTCTTTCCTTGTGTCATTGTGTGTGTGTTTGCTTGTGGTGGTCTCAGTAGGCTGGTGACCAAACTAGCTGTGCGCCATGCCATGGTGACTTTGCCTGCCGTATGCTCCCAGCACTATAAGCTGGGGCACCTCTGCTCACGGGTGGGAGCATGCCTTGGGCCAGGGACAGGTGGGAAACAGGGCAGGCAGGGAGCTTGCCCAGGGTGATGGGCTCATTTCCATCCGGATGGCTGGGAAGGCCTAGTTGGTGAAGATAGCTCGGGGAGGGATGGTGTCAGTGTCACCCATGGAGTGGAGCCATTCCTATCCCAAGGGTTGCTGTAGCTGAAATCCTGTGGTAGAGGGAGCTTAGGCCACTGTGGAGAGTGCAGCTTGTACAAGGTTGGCCTACCAGGAGGAAAAGTGGCGAAATTCCTACTTCTCTTCGGGGGTCAGCATGAGTGGGCATAGGTGAGGAGGCATACCAAGGGGTGGCTACACCATGTGGCACCCCGGGAAACTATGGTTAGCAAGTCCCAAACCCCTTCGTAGATTCAACAGATAACAAAATGCTTGAAATTGCAGCTGGATGAAGTAAAAGGGGGTCTGTCTGTCTGTTTTAAATGAATGTATGGCCATTAGATGTATGTCTATATGTCTGTATGTATTGGTTATAGATTAACAGTTATTGGATATGTTTAAAGGTTAAATTCAAACTCTTATTTAAAACATATGGATATGCATATATATGTATGTGTGTGTAACATCTATAGAAACACAGATGTTTTAAAATAGCAACTATGTAGCCTGCCATGTAATGTGACTGTGCCATCTTGAAATTGTCATGTAGTATGGCATAGGCCAAAAAAAAAAAAAAAATTACAACCTCTTAGTCATAATGAATTCTGTTTATCATCCTATCTCCTTTTAGACTAAGAAGACAAGTCTCAATTTTAATTGGTATTGATTTTAGAGACTTGAACTATTTACAGGTAAAATTTGGTTTTGACTTTTAAAGTTAAAAACATGTTTAAGGCTATAAAACATTTTAAATATAATTCAGGCTTGTACTTTTGAGACATGTTGTGTAATTCAACCCTGGTTTGTGAAGATATATTCATATGTGAAGTGTGTGCCTGGCTGCCAGTTCCTAAGTGAAAGAATCAATGCTGTAACTTTCTGGCTTATAGGTTTGGAATGGTCAGAATAGCCCAAGTAGAGTTTGAAAATTGTTCTACACTGTTCCGTTAAGCAGTTGGTTCTGAAACTTACTTGATTACAATGGTAGAACTTGGTTATGGAAAACTGTCAAAGCTCCACAGTGCTATACGGTGGGAGGTTACAACACCACCGGCAACACCTGATGGCTATGTTTTAAATTGCCCGCCACAGCCTGTAACAACATGTGGATGGCCACCCTGTTGATTCAGGGATAAAGAGGATGGAGCCATGGTTTTACTGCCATCTTTGTTGAGGGCTGCCAGCTGTGTTCACTTCCCTGTTTAGTACTAAGTGAAACTTCTGTCCTTTAAGCTTTATGCTGTTTGGTCTTCATACTACAATATGATAGAATCAACAAGATTTGCCAGCCCCTCTATGAACTGTATGATTAAAAGTTTTGCTTTGATTTTTACTTCAGAAATATATTTAAAGTTATGCTAGTGACTGCAGTTCGTTATAAGATTGAGCTTTACCTAATCTCTTGTTTATGTTTTCAAGGTTAAGCCTAGGATGGGTAACTACAAAGTTTGCCTATGTAGATCTACTTGAAATAGATATGGTCCAAAAACACTTAACTACAGAATGTGCCAGAATTAGAAATTATAACATTTTGTTTTACAGGATGCAGTTTAGAGCAGATGACTAAAGAAAAGCAAAGAGTATCTCAGATATGCTGACCCTCAAGCTTGTCAGAGATCTGATGAAAATTACATCTAATGTATGTGAGTTTTATTATGACAGAGAGTCCTAAATACTTGGCAGTATCTCCCCAAGGTCTCTGAGAAGATTTGGGCACAACGACAGATGAATTCAACTCTGGATTGTGGTATGCTGACCACTAGGCAAGACTGCCCCAACTGGCCCACCACTAGGGCTAGGGCCCAGCTAACCTGTGGACACCTGAAGAGTCATTGCTTCACATTGCTGAAGGTGAGGTGAGACCATTCTCTCATGTTCTTCTTTTCCACAGAAATAGTTTCTCATCTTCTGGGTCTGATGGCCAGACTGCCTCTGCTCGTGATGCCATGAAACCAGAGGAGCCAGGGACAACTGCACTACGTGGTGGACTGGCTAGTCACCTCTGTCATTTTGATTGGTACATAGATTCATTTAGCTTATAATTTATCCTTATCAGGTCTCTGATCACATTGATGGCTAAGCTAATATAGCTTTTGAGCAGGCAATTAGATCCACTGTTAATTCATTGGTCAATTCATTAGCTAGTTAGAACTACTAGGTACTAGATCTCTTATTTAGAAAGGCAAATAGGTTTGCCTTGCTCATAGGCTTCATGTTAACTGCCTGTGTCTTCTGGTAAAAATACTAGATAAAAACTGTAAAGTTTATCTAAGGTCTGAGAATATGAAACTTTAAGTTTATGAGAATCTAAAAATAGGAAGATGTTTCAAAGTTAATAAATTCAAGGAATATTGGAGGGTCCATGTAGGTATTTTAAAGTTGGTAAATGCAAGTTGTAAGATGTTTATGGGTCTAAGATGTTTTAAGGTATGTAATAATATAAAAACATAATTTAAGGCAAAATGAAAGATATTTAAGATTTCCCCTCTATGCTATTGTTGTACTTACTTTGTTATAAGATTTCAAAACTTCAGATTTATGGCATTGATCAATAGAGTTCTGATAAGCTGATGGAGCCCTGACTACTTACTATCCAGTCATAGGCTCGAGATGTTAATTTCCCTTTGGTTGTCTTCTGGAGATAGATTTAAGGTTCTTATCATGCTAAAAACATCTCTGGCTAATGTGTATATCTCTTACACCAAAGCCATAGCTTTTACTAGGTCTTAATGGCATGAGTCTAGTCCTGCTGTCTTGCAGACTACCTATTACCTGCTTTATCTGAATGAGTACACCTGCCTGATTTTAAAATGGGATTTTTCCCTTGGTCTTTCTCACTTTCTCCAATTACTAGACAATTTTTAACTTCTGTCTCTAGTATAAATTTGTCTCAGCAGATTTTCACTTGGCTGATGGACTCTATTCAGGGATCAGCTATGGTTTGCAAACTGAAATCTGGACTTGCTGGAAGCTGAAGTAATCCAGTCCAGCTGATGTGATGGCTCCTTGTCTCTTCAACTGGATTGCTAGTTAGATGGTTTTGATAAGTGCCCCATTGCCTAGCTTTTGACTAGCCTTTCAGCCTTCCTGGGTTCCTAATATCGTCATCCTAATGTCAGCCTGAAGAAGCTAAGAGAGAGAGAGAGAGAGAAATTCATAGGCCTTTATCCTACTCAATAGGCTGAAATGCTCAGTCAAAAGGGGCTCCCTGACATTAGCTATTATCTTGGGGACCTGTTTAGCTGGAGTAGGAACTGGTAATGCAGCACTGGCTATACAAAACCAGAATTACAACAGCTTAAGGGCAGATATTGATGAAGATATTCAATGCCTTGAGAACTCAATCACCCATTTAGAAAAGAATGTTGATTCCCTGGCAGAAGTAGTGTCGCAAAACAGAAGGGGCTTGGATCTGTTGTTTATACAGCAGGGCGGGCTGTGTGCAGCCCTTAGAGAGTAATGTTGTTTTTATGTAAACCACTCAGGAACGATTAGAAAATCCTTACCAAGAGTAAGAGAAAGCCTACAGAGATGCCAGAAAAAGATAGAGAATTCCAGAGGATTGTTTAAAATCCTGGTATAACAGTTCTCCTTGGCTTACTACCATCCACCTTGATGGGACCCCTACTCATTTTGATTTTTACTTTTTGGCCTTGCATTTTAAATCACTTGGTAGCTTTTATGAAGAAAAGCTTGAGAGCAATACAGTTAGTGATACTCAGATCCCGTTATGCAAGGGTAAATCTGGAGGACACTGAGGGTTCATATCCGGAAGACCCGTGATTGGGTCTTCCCATGACCATGAGAAGGGGAGAATGAAAGAACCAGACCTGACCCCTGACCTCAAAAGCCACCATACCTAAGAACTAGGCCATAGGTCCCCAATTCCAGAAAGAAGACAATGGAGTTCCCTACCCAAGAATAGCCTGGAGAAAACCCAGTAATATTTAACTGTCACCTCTAGCAATGGATTATCAGTGAAGACCTGGAATTTACCCAGGTGTTCTTTACATTAGGGTGAGTAAATCAATTACTGTTTGGCTTGGCCCTTTGGGCAAACAATTTCTTCTGGACACCCGATATTTGCTAAATGTCAATCAATCATAAAACTGCCTAGCTGGAATTTCTCAAACCTTGCTGCAACCCTAAATAAAAGTCCTCCTCCCCCTGAGCTCAAGTCTCTACACTCAAGAACCGCTGCATCGTGAGGGTGTGGGCCTGAGCTCGAGCTTGTAATAAAAAGACCCTCCTGCGTTTGCATCGCAATCGACTACTTGGTGGTCTTTGGGGTCCTCAAAACCTGGACATAACAAAACCATAGCAAAAAGAGACAGAGAAAAATGACTTAAAGATAGTTGACCCTTTTTAGAATAGGGACAAGGAAGAGGCAAGACTTCAGAGAAAAGATAAAGCTTATTCTGCAATATAAGACACATGCAGGAGCTTTCCAGAAAGAGGAGGGATGAAAATGTCATTTTAAGAATAAAAAATGTACATGGTCAGATTCAGAAATATAAGAAATCATGGCCCACCCACACTAATTTCTTCAGAGCTCACATGTATCTTTCCCCTTATGGATCATTTATATATCTTTAATAAAACTTAATGTCCTTAGAAAACCCTTATGATAAACTTAGTCATTAGTGAAAGTGTATGTATGTAGTAGTATATTCAGAGATTACTTCAATTTACAATAGAAATGTCTTACTCTCATTTCAGGCCTTTATTCATGATCTCTTCTTATCAAAGGGGATCTAAGTTCAAGATGGCAAATACATGTTACCATCCAAATAAATAGTAAAAATTGCTTAGTGTGATATGCTGAGGAGTCTGAGGCTGTACATGGACACAATCTTAGTGTGCTAGGATTGATTAGGAATGTCTGTCAGGGGTGAAGAAAAAGGAGCTGTAGAACATGCATCATATGTTTGTCATGTGGGCCTGGAAGTTCATACTTGCATTCTCTTATCCCTCACCATCTGAACCTTTGGGCATTAGGATGAAATTTTCTTAATTCATTATGAATTGGCAAGTCTTTTCTTCTTAAAGAATTTGATCCTCATGAAAATAAAAATGAATATTTGTTGAGAATTTATACATTGAGGAAATACCAACTAACTTGTCTACTCCAGGAAATGAAAGTAGCTCCCATGACTTCCATACGGGGCACACAGTTGTGTGTTCCACCAGGGACTTCATTGTGTCAAGCCAATGGGATAAATCTCAAATGTTGGTATTCACGTGGGAATGAAGCATGATTTTCTTTATTCCAAAAGCATCAGTAATGTTCCCATCTAACTAAAGCCATACGCAGACAATACGGATCTCTTTATTATAATCTAGTTCTATAGTTTTACCTTAACCTATACCATGTTTACTGGCCAGTGAATATAGAAAAAAAAGCTAATTCTTTTTACAAAGACTTGTAAATCATACAACCATAGTCAGCACAACACAACATACTTTCTCTCACACTGTCACTGCTTAAAGCTTGTTCTGTGTCTCCTCTCTTATTTCACACCACATTCTTCATCTTTGTATTCCTAAGAATACCTCAAATTCTCACTTCAGGCTTGTTCCAGGTCTGGTGTAGTGCCCTGCAAAGGGAAGATAAGGAGTATTCTTGCTGAGCTCATATAAAAAGCTCCAGGGCCAGTTCCTGAGACTCAAGAGTGATAATCATTACTCTCCAGTAAACTGGCTATGAACTGGGTAGTGACTGCAAGCCAGACACCAGAATTGAAGTGTGAACCCTTTTAAGGCTTAGGAAATTGGAAACAGCAGAGTGAAGTTTTTCACTGCTGTGAGCTAGAAATGGAAAGATGCAGGTGGTGGAGGTTGGGACCTGACACATTTGTGACCAAATAGGGAGGATGCAGGACAGGGCAGGAGGAAAACAAGAACTGTTGAAGCAGCCAAGTCATATAACTGGTCAGTGCCTCTCAGTCACCTGCCTGCAAAGGGAGCTATAGCCTACTGGAGTTATGCAAGTGAAAGCTGTGGGGGCAGAGAAGAATCCTGGGACAACTGTCCTAAATTATACAGTTTCCAGAGAGGGTCTGTGGGGACTCAGTTGGAATTGTGGGATCCAGAATCTGTAGTATAAAAACTCAACTCACACTTCCTATTCTCTCTTTTCCTTTAGGTTTCAGTAAAATTCCTTTAGAGAATATAAACTGTGCTAAGGAAAAGCAGAAAGTTCTTTTTAATTTTCCACTGTGGTTTTGGGTTTTAAAGGAAGAGCAAGACAGCCCAAAAGGTTGGGCAGTATGTCTTCAGTTATTAATTTTTCAACAAATAGTTAAATATTTGTGTGTGCTAAGCATTGTGCTAGCTGCTGAAGATTCAGAGAGGAAGAAAATACATTGTGAAACTTCGTTTCTAATAGATGGAGACATTCATGTAAAGAAGCCACTGAACTAAATAATTAAAAATGGCTCGAGACCTAGCACCACTACACACACACACACACACACACACACTCTGCTCAGACACACACATTTGTGCTAAGATATAATCAGGATAAAAGATGGTGTAACAGGGCATATACATTACTAATTTTAACAGATGAACCCAGCTCTTCATGAGTAAGCACGAAAAAAATTATTTCTTGCTTTCAGGAAGGGTATGTTTACTCCACAAAGACTTATTCATTGTTCACTATGGGTACTGAGATTACTTAGTTTGAATATTTAGAGAGAGACAGAGTGGAGAAAGCATACTCTCTCATAACTCTTTTGGCCCACAGCAATGCAGCATATGTTTCAGGTAGGCCTATATGGATGTAAGGAGTCCCAGAGTTACAGTCTAATGATGTTTTGATGACATAATATTTGAAGCAGGATATGGTGACCATGTGTCCCTGCTTCACATGAAATGGTCATTTGTGGGATGGGAAGGAGAAGTTTCAGATAAGAAGATCTTTCGGTTGGATGTCTAAGGAGAAACAGTTATGGGCTTTGGAGTGCTCTGAAGATTTGGGATATATGAAGAACTTGGGGATGAGCTTGAGGTCACTGCTGCCGCCATTTCTTCCTACCTAGAAATTGCCTTCCCAGAATTCATTTAACTGATAGAATCTGTGTTGGGGATTGTTCTGATACTTTATTTTTATGCTAATTACTGTACCTCAAGATCTGGTTACACCTATCCTTGTTTTGTAAGCCTGCCTAAGACATACATACCTGATTGGTTGAGTAAATGGCCTAAACCTGGGCAGGGCAGAATGGGGTAAGAGTGGCTAAGGTTCCTGGGATTCTGAGACAGGAGAAACATGGGAGACAGATGGATGAAAAGAAATGAAAAAGGAGAATGCTGTGATGGGTTAGGGTGGAGAAAAATCCATGTGGGTTGAGAGAGAGGACTCCAATAATGACATGAAAAGGCCCAGAAGAAGAATACAAGCAAGTATCATGGGATTATGGATAAATGGTAGACCAGTTGAGAAGGATTAAGGTGGATGGCATTGGATGGGGGCTGGGAGATGGATGATGAGGTTATTGAGCCAGTGTAGGTGAAATATCTGCCTGGTCCAAGGTAAATAAGGCAATTATAAAATCTAACAGGTGTCTAGGTGTTATTATTTGTGACAGCGGGTTAAATAATACCACCGTGATAATCTTAGGTCTAATAATGAACATTATATAACCCAACATTCATTTTTTTTTGTTTACTACAACACATCTAACTTTCCATTCCTTACTTTTTAAAAAATGATTTTTAAAATTATAATTATACTATTTCTCTAATTCCCTTTTCCTTCTCTAAACTCTCCCATGTACCACCTTGTTTTGATTCAAATTCATGGCCTCTTTTTCTTTGTTACTATACACACACACACACACACACATACACACATACACACACACACACACACACACACACACACACACACACACACACAC
>NW_026589447.1:1428482-1529520 GCF_907164565.1 Psammomys obesus | reverse complement strand
ACACACACACACACACACACACACACACACACACACACACACACACCACTCCTAAGTATAAAATACATCCTGCTCAGTCTATTTAATATTGCTTGTGTATAAATCGGAGCTGATCATTTGGTACTAGATAACCAATTGTTGTTATCTTCCCGGGGAAGACTATTTCTCTAGCTATAAGAATTCTTTAGTTGCCTGTAGTTCTTTTTCTAGTGTTGAGTGTCTTATAATTTTTCTCTTCCATGTTAACATGTCTGTTGGTATCATCCTTGTTCAGGTCATGTTTTGGTAGCCATATTGGTGAGACTTCATGGTCTAGCTTCTCTGCCACTTCTAGGAGACAATTTCACAACAAACTTCTTGTTCCCGTGGCTCTTACAATCATACCACTCCTTCTTGTACAATGAACCCTGACCCTTAAGTGTAGGACTTGTGTTATGGATATATCTGTTAGGATTGGGATTCACTACTCTGCATTTTGATCAGTTATAGTTTTCTGTAATGGTTTCTATCTACTGCAAAAACAAGTTTCCTTTATGAGGGGTGAAAATTACACTTGTCTGTGGTCTAAGGATATAGAATATAGTTAGGGGTTATACTAGTTTAGTAGAGTGGTGGTTGTAGGTTCTACTCCAAAATTCATGAATTCACTAGCCCCAGGTAGGTAGCTAGGTTTCCAATAGCAGTCATGATTTCCCTCTTGTTGAGTGGGCCTTAAGTACAATTTAAGAACTGTTGGTTACTGCCAAGGTATGTGTGGCACTATTGCACCCCTAGAGTTTTTATGCCATGCTGGTCATTTTTGTGGTTCAGAGCTGGGTAATACTGTAAGTTGCTTCCCTTCTTTGGAAGCTTGCATGGTACCTTTTGGTACCATAAAACCTTGTTCTCAGGGAGGAGGCTTTCAAGTTCAATCTAGCTTGGATCATCTACATACCCACTTTCCTAGTAATCCTGAAAATCTTGCCTTTACTGTGACTTAGTTCTAGAGTCTTCTCTGATTAATCTATGAAAGTTTCTCCTATATGATCCTATATTATCCACCAATTTTATGTAAGTATTTAAATGTTTATATATTATACTATACTATACTATACTATATTATATTATATTATATTATATTATATTATATTATATTATATTATATTATATTATATTATATTATATTATATTATATGTATCCTAAGATCAGGAAATATGTCTGGCCTCCAATAAAAAGTGATTAGCATTGTCTACCACATAATAAGACCTTGATAAGTATCTATAAAATGAATGAAACCATATTTTCAAAATGTCCTCTCATAATATTTTACTCATTCGTTTGTGTGGTATATCAGTAAGCAGACACTCAGTTCTTATTAAGTGTTGAGTATTTTTTCATATCCTGGAGTTAGTGATGTATTAAAAACTTGGAGGTTTCCTTTGTTTGATCTTTATTGCCTTGAAAGGGCAGGGTGGCCTTCCCCTGCAGTTCCAGCTCTACCCTTATTTCCCAAAGATGAGTCACTTTGGGGAAGACATTTCTACGAACGTGAGAGCATTCTCCTCATACATTTTTGTGACAAAAATCCCTGATTATCATTGTGGTTGGCAAACATCTGTTCTTCCTATGAGATATATTGATATGTATTCAAGTGACTTCTAGCTGCTGAATTTCTTGAGCTTCAGACTCATCTTCCATGAAAAGAAAACATTACCTATTTCATAATGTTGTTGGAAGAATTAAGTGAAATTCCAAAGGTGTCTCTTAACACACTGTTCAGAACAAGTAGGCCTTTGAGAAATATGTGTTGCCTCCTTCTTTAACTTCTTTGGAAGAAAGGGCTACATATTATTTATTTGGTTTTGTATTGCCAGTTCAGGACATGGCACAGTGGGCCACAAATTTTTGCCAAGTTGAATTGCCAGATAGTATCAAGATTTTGAGGGATAGCAAAGACTCAGTTACTATTAATTTGGTATAAAGTGTGGGAAACAGTAAGAGGCAGCTGGAAGGAAACAGTTTTCAGAGTTAAACTCAAGCTGTGGTCATCTCCCTAACTTTGGCTCTACTAGTGTCTGTAATAGTTCCTTTTCTAGTCACTGTAGCAAAGATGCAGTTTAAGTGAGGCAGAATTTAACTCGGATCATGGTTTAAGGGTATATAATTTATCATAATGGGAAAGGCATGGTGTTTCTGAAAGGATAGGAGCATGACACCTGCTCATATCTGTGCAGATCAAAAAGTGAAGCGGACAGATCAGGCAGGAGGCAAGACCAAATTCTTCCAGCTAGCCACTACCTCCTGAAGGATCTACATTGTAGATTCTACAACACCCCAATCAGCACCACTAGCTGGGACTTAAGTGTTCAAATGGATGAGCCTGCTGGAGACATTTTACATTTAAATTGTAACACCACTTCTTTAGTAATTGTGCCAGTGACATCTTTTATTCTTTCTTTTCTTCATATTGTATTATTGCATCTCATCAATTATCGTATTACTCATATAATAATAAAAGCATATACATCATGTTTAGTCTTCTCACATGAATTATAAATTCCTTAAGGGAATGTGCCTTATGTTGCTTTGTAGCTTCTATACCTGAACAGTGCTTAGTCTATGCATCTATTCTATGTATTTTAACAGTTGAGCTCTTCTCACTTTGATATATTTGCCTTTGATAAGAAACCTGCTCATGTAGGTATCATTTCTGTTCAACTAAATGAAGTTCTTTGAACATTATAAGCTTTATTTCTCCTGCAGGGCTCAGTATTTGTTCAGGCCCATGGTGGGTGCTAATTGCATGATATTTAATTGATAAATGCATGTTCTCCCACAAGAGGGAGATGCCATTTCATTATGCAGAGAATATTTCTAGTCAACTAAACATTTACAAGTTTTGGTGTGTCAGGTAAAATTAGATTCAAGTATTAAAAAAAAAAAACCAAATAAGTTTTTTCTTCTGAAAAATGAAAATTGTGTTACCATTAATATAAAAATTTGAAAATTAAGATTGTTCTAAATACTTTCAAAGAAAAACTCAATCGGTGTTAATATTTAGTGATTTTCATTTCAGACATCTTCCTATGTACATGTTTAGAAAAGAGATGGATGGCTAGACAAAAATGATTTTTATGAAAATGGAACATTGATGTGTAGGCCAGTTTTATTAAAAGTAGTCAATTTAATTTCACTAGAATTTAGCAGAAGTCTGAAATGAAACCACAGAAATTTCTAACCTTTGGATAAATGTTATTTCACCTTAAGAGATATTGATTCTATACTATGGAAGATAAGATTGTCACTGTAATATCCCCATTCACCTTCTCTTCCTCGAATTCCAAGTATTTATAAGTTATGACTTTCTTTCCTGAATACTGTTAACTCAAACATGTTGCTCTGACATCAACACTACACTTATTTAAGGTCTGTACATAGAGTATAAATATTTATTTACTTAAATAGAATTAATTCTATTTCTTTATCATGAGCTCTCTATCCTCAGATATTTTTAAATTTTATTTTTCTTGTTGTTGGTTGGATATCTTAGAAGGTCCTATGAATGGTTTGTTTCCTGGGTCATGCTTTTTGCTTTTTTTTTTTAACTTGAAAAACTAGCTGATTAGATAGGACATGCTTACTTTAAACTTGAATGTTCAGAGTTTTATATTGGCTTAATTGTCTTTCAACGTGGGAAGCCCAAGACTTTTCTTCGTACAAACAGTTCACATTTTTTTTTCTATTTAAAAATTGAAACCTTGTTTCTTTATCGTTATGTTCCAAAGTTTAATGTGTCATGGGCCTTCATATCAGCTACTCTTTAAGTATTTGTCTAGAGCACAGTACGCCCTTTTCTACAGATTCACTTCTTCACTTGTTTGTGGAAATTTTTTGTAGAATATTTCTAAATACATTTCTATAAATTTTCTAGTTTCCCCATTGAAAGTTTAGGGCTCTGGAATAGCCCAGTTAGACTGTGTTTTCCACAAGTATAACCCTGCACATGGTTGGATAACCTTTCTTTCTTAAAATCTTTGATTCACTATGACTACCACAATATTACCATAAATTCCAATGGTTATATTTTCATGGTGATTATTTTTATAAAATCTTGTCTCTGTGTATTATGTCTCAAACAATGTTATTTTTGTTCATAATATGTTCACATAGGCCTCTCATGTATTCATTCTGTTGTGCATTAATGTTAAGTTGTTATTTATTGAATTCCTATTCCAATACAAAATACTCCAGTTGTACTTGTTCTTGAGTTATATCTTTGCCATATGTTTTCTTTCAAGTAAGTTATTTATTGGAACCATTGTAACCTCACTTTTTGTTATATAAAAAATAATATAAGGGAGCCTTGTATAGCTTTTATACCTTACAAAACTACAGGATGGAACGTGTCCAGATCTTGGAGTAGAAACCACCTCTTCATGATGCTAAACTTTAGAAAATCGGGGAAACCAAGGACAGACAACATATGAAAAAAAGAAAGTAAGAATATAAGAAGTCACAAAAGAGATTGTAGTCTAGCTCAAAGACCTGAAAAAAAAAATAGTAAAGCCATACAGGGAGAATAAAGATTTAGTCCTGCAAGCTTTCTAACGCAATGGGAGTGGAGGTTGAGCCAAAAGTCTTGTACAAGGTAAGCCAGGCAGCCCTGGTTTAAAAGGAGACTGTCAGTTCCTGACACAAGACAAAGCCATAGGTGTCACAATTTTTTTTGACAGGCTCTCATTAGGTAGCTCTGGCTGTCCTGGAACAAACAAAGATCCACCATTATCTGCTATCTGAGTATTGGAATTAAAGTTTTATGCCACCACACCTGGACGCTGTCACAAGTCCTAAATCTAGTTGGAAAATGTGGCATGAATGACGACTTTGTGACAAATCACCATTGGAGAAGAAGCCCATTTTGACACTCCCTGTAACTTGGAAGCTTATGCCAGGTGCCGTCTTGAGAGGGGACACATTATAAGAGACTGATCTACTTTGGGCATCTGGAAATAAGGATCAATCACAAGCCAAGGAAACTAGGGAAACAGAACCACAGCCCATGTGTGGGAAATAGCTACACAAGGAAGTCATGGTTGATGAGAGGGCTGGACAAAGATACAGTAAGAAGCTCATGTGGCAAGAAACCCAAGTGATGAAGCATTAACCTATTGGTGGCCCCATCCTCTTTAGTAAGAGTGTGATAACTACATAGAATAAAAGCTCCTAGCCATCGAATCGTACCTCTTCTAAATCTGTGGCTACCCTACGGTTTTCCTCTCACAGGACTGGGAGATCTACAGTTCAGTGGACATTTCCTATGGCCTCCTCTCTTCCATGCGGTGTTTAATTTTGAACAGAAATAGCACTGAAACAGGTCTTCCAGCCAATGTGTCTCAGTGCTTTACCTGATACCTCCTATCCCAATACACTCAAGAGATATGGTAGCTGTCCCAAAGTACACAAACTGGAGACTATCTAGAGCAAGAATCTGGCACACAACCTGCAACGATAATGATAATGAGAAGTGACTGTTGAAACTTAAGGGAGGGAAGCTCATAAATAATTCTGTCACTGCTGAGACAGTAACTTTCTATAATTCTCTGAGAATGTCATACAATTTATTTTGAGCATATTTTCCAACTCCTTCTAGATTCATCCTCAGTTCTCTATCCATCTAACTTCATGTTGTCTTTCTTTTTAAAACTCATTGAGTTCAGATTTTGCTGCCCAAAATACTTTTAGATGTGGAGCCCTCCACAGAGCATGGTGGACCTACCAGGTTCACCCCCTCAATGAAAACTGATTCAGTTATCAATTGTCAAAATTTCCTCTAGCTAGTGGTAGGACTTCCCTGCCTCATGCTGGGATTTTTGTCTGGCGTGATTCTTTCATACATCTTGTGCAAGCTGTGACAACTCATATGAGTTTGTATACGTATGAAATTGCCCTGTTGTATTGGGAGACATTATTTTCTTATAGTCATCCATTACTACTGGCTCTAACTATCCTTCTTCCTCCTCTTCCATACAGAACCCTAAGACTTGGGGAGAGGAGTGTTATATAGATATCTCATTTAGGGATGAGCATTCATAGTCTCTTATTTTTTGCACTTTAACCAGTTGTGTCTCTATGCTAATTAATGTGATAGTTTAAGTGAGAATGGCTCCTGTAGGCTCAAATAGTTGAATATGTGGCCCTCAACTGGTGGATCTTTTTGGGAAGGATTAGGAGGTGTGGCCTTGTCAGAGGAAGTGTGTCACCGGGGATGGGCTTTAAGTTATAAAAGACTCACATTCCCAGTTTGCTCTAAGCTATCACCTTACAGATCGAGATGTGAGCTCTTGGGCTGGAGAGGTGGCTCAGTGGTTAAGAGCATTGCTCTGCTCTTCCAGAGGTCCTGAGTTCAATTCCCAGCAACCACATGATGGCTCACATACCACATGATGGCTCACATACCACATGATGGCTCACATACCACATGATGGCTCACATACTAGATGATGGCTCACATACTAGATGATGGCTCACATACTAGACGCTCGCTTCTGGCATATAGGTGTAAATGCAAATAGAGCACTCATATACAAAAAAATAAATAAATAAATCTTTAAAAAAAAAGATGTGAGCTCTTGGCTATTCGTGCTGCCGTGCTTTTGATGGGGCATCACAGACTCTAACTCTCTGATGCCACAAGCTCAGTTAAACACTATGTTTTATAAGACCTTGCTGCCCCCTAAGGGAGGAGCAGCCCTGCTAGGCCACAGAGGAGGACTATGCAGCCATTCCGGAATATACCTGATTAAAACAGGGTCAGATGAAAGGGGAGGAGGTCCTTCCCAATCAGTGGACTTGGAAAGGGGCAGGAAGGAGATGAGGGAGGGAGTGTGGGATTGGGAGGGAATGAGGGAGCGGGATACAGCTGGGATGCAGAGTTAATAAAATGTAACTAATAATAAAAATTAAAAGATTTCAAAAAAAATAAGTTGCTTTAGTCATGGTATTTCATTAGAACAATAGAAAACTAAGACTAAGCTTCTCTGATAATGGTTGAAAGATGTACTCATCTATATAAGGTAAGTCATTAAAAACTGTTTTAATTCTATTCCCATTTAGCAGAATAATAATAGTAGACTCTCCCTTAGGGTATATGACCTATCTAGCCACAGATTCTGACCCGGATAATGGTGTCAGATATAGATTCCATTTCATGAAACAGACCTTAAATCTAATCAGAAAGTGGTTACTCCAATAAAATCCACGAAACGATTGCACCAATGAGCATATCTCACTAGGACAGTCATTATAGAACAGTCATTATTGTAGCTGGCAAGGTTCACACCTATTCACAGTAAGAGTGTTATTATGTTTCCCTTCATGTAGCATGAACTAACATGTTCCTGCACATGAAAGCTAGCCAGTAGGGATGAATTGTAGATGTGAACATCAGCTTCATTTGTTCATTATTTGTGTGGTTTCTTCAGAAATAGTATCTAACAATACAGTTCTAGAGGACAATAGAGAACATTGGCAATTACCTTTAATATTTAGAGGTCTCTGGGGGGCCCCACTATCCAATAAGGGCAATCCATTCCAGGCACTGGGCATTTTCTTTGCAACCCTGTGATGTCTAGTAGGGGCAGTGTCATTGCATTTAAGGTAAGTCCATTTAATATATATATATATATATATCCTCCACCCCTCTCTCTGTGCAGTAGTAGATGCCATACTGCTTTTTCAAAAGGCCTGTAATAATATTTATCTCTTCCCATCCTCTGTCCTCTACCCTACTTCCCATCTTCCACCCCATGCAATCCTTCTTGTTCCATTATTCCCTCTTTCCCCTCTATACCACTTCATTCTACCTCTCATCCCTTGAAAGATTCTCTCACCCTCCCTTTACAGGTTTCAAAACCTCTACAAGCATTCCAATGAAATATACATACCTAATGGTGCAAAGCCATAGTCCATATGAGAGAAATCAAGTGATGTTTGTCTTTCTTTGTCTGGGTTACCTCACTCAGGATGATTATTTCCAGCTCTATTTTTTTTTTACCTGCACATTTCATAATTTAATCTTCTTAACAGATGAATAATATTCTGTTGTGTAAATATACCACATTCACATTATCCATTCACCTTTGATGGACATCTATTTTGTTTCCATATGCTGGCTATTGTGACTAAGACATCAAAGAACATGGATAGATTGTTCGGCTATATGCCTAAGAACAGTGTATTTTGATCATGTGGAAAATCTATTCCTAGCTTTTTGAGGAACCTCCACTCTGGTTTCCATAGTGGCTGAACTACTTTGCACTCCCATCAGCAGGGAATAAGTGCTCCCCATTTTTCCATATTCATACCAAGACAGTAACTCTTGTTCTCTCTCAGTTCACTGCCAGTTTTATACAAGATGATAAAGTAAATCTCTACCTACAACCAACTAGAGATCACATCTACTTGCCAGGCTTTAATATTAGAAAATGAAAAAAGAATTTGGGTTGACATGTCATTTTTAGATTTTGTTCTCTTGCCTTCGGTTTCTCTTTATCTCCATTTGCAGAACTTTAACTATTATTTTGTTTTTCAAAGCAGCTTACAGGGCTTCTTTTTTTGTGGTGATGGGTATTGTGCTTGTTAAACAGTACTCCACTGAAATAACTCTCTAGGCCCTGGTTTTATTTCT
Organism: Psammomys obesus; assembly: GCF_907164565.1. Taxonomy (NCBI): domain Eukaryota; kingdom Metazoa; phylum Chordata; class Mammalia; order Rodentia; family Muridae; genus Psammomys; species Psammomys obesus. The sequence goes on along the minus strand of NW_026589447.1, from coordinate 1,520,854 downwards.
TACTTCCGTTCTTATATATTGTAATATATTTTATTTATAATTTTACTTATATATTTTTATTTATTTTTCAGTTATGTATCTCTTGCTCTCCTCCACCATTTTCTTTATGCTTGTATCTTCTTTTAATTTTTAAAACCTATTTAATCTTGATTCTTCTTTATTATTTTCCTTTCCCACACCCTTTATTTAGTTTAGTTAATTATTATTTTTGGTTTCAGCTAAAGTAATTTTAACATCAGTGCTCACTCTATATTATTTTTGCCATTTTGTTTTTTATGCCCATGAGTCATATAATAGCTGACTTTAATCAATTTAGAGTACATTTCTCTATCTAGTTTGTCCTGGTGTTATGGCTGCTATAATAATTAGTTTTCTCCTGTCTGAATAGTACCGGGGATTGCATCTTCCAGTGAAAGCCTAATGCAACAAACACATTTAAATAAAAATGGAAGACTTAGTCATCCCATCAGGTACACAGACTGTAACACTGAACACATAAACACATGCTAAACAAAGCAACATGACTCCTCCAAGAGACAGTAATTCTTCAACTATTAAAACAACAGATACTAAAATAGATCAAAATTCAAATGTTTACTTTCAAAACAGATCAGTGATTTCAAAGAATATATAAGCATGAAGATAAATGAAATAGGTGGTTCAATTCAGGAACTTCATTAGAAAGTAATCAACATGCGTGAGAAAGTTGTCAAAGAATCAAAGTTTGAGAAAAAAATAGAGTTGTTGAAAATGGAAAAAAATATCCAGTGAAATTATTGTTTAAAAACTACACTAAGAAGAAAAAATACCAAACTTTGAAGAATAAGTATTATAACTGTAATTACTAACAAATCTGAGAAATTATCAAGAGACCAAACTTAAAAATCTGTAGGGCAGAAGAAGGAACTGAGATTAAAAACTAAAGGCATAGAAATTCTATTCAATAAATTTTCAACAAAAAAATATGAATTCTGGGGAAAATAAGTGGACATCCAACCATAAGAAACGTTTAAAACCACAAATAAGCAATACCAGAAACCTCTCTATAACACAGTCAAAATATCCAAATTGTGAAACAAAATGTTAAAAGTTGCAATAAAAAAATCTCAATTTACTTAAAGAGACAAATGCATCAGAAGAACATCTGACCCCTCAACAGAAACCCAAAAGGACAAGAACATGGTGACTGTTAACCGAGAGAGTTGTATCTAGCCGTTTGCTTTTTTAGTTGACAGAGAAATAAAGACTCTTCAGAATAAACTCAAGCTAAAGAAATTTATAACCACCAAGCCAGATAGAATACACTGCAGGAGACAGTGTATTCCTAAGTAAGACAGATAAAATAGTAGAAGCCATGAAAGAGCAGGAAAGAATAAATTTTATAAGAGGAATAGATGAACCAAATAGAATCAGGAAAGAATAAATCATCTCCAACTTAGTAAGCCACCAAAGTACTACTGGGGAGAAAGAAGAAAAAAAAAAAAAAAAAAAAGGCAAAAATACTTATCTAGAAAAAAAAAAAAAAAAAAAAAAAAAAACAGGCAATAATCCTTACCTAGAAAATAGAAGAAAATTACCAAAATGAGCAAACCTCTCAATAATAATTCTAAATAAAAATGGACTTAATTCTCCAATTACAAGTTGTAATCTAGCTGTCAGAATTAAAATAGAAGGCACGGTTGTCTGTTATCTCCAAGAAATACATCTCAGTGGCAAACACACACATAGACAGAAAGTAAAATGGTGGAAGTCAATTTATTAAGGAAATGAAAACTGAGAATAAGCAAGCATGGTTATTATTATAACAGATAGAGCTGACTTCAAAGCAAAACTAGTCAGAAAAGATAAAGGCCACAACATATTAATAAAGGGAACAATCCATCAAAAAGATACAATTATAAATGTGTAACTATGATACTCTTAGTTTCATAAAATAAACACCATGGGCACAGAAGTTCAGACAGACAGACAAATATTTCTTCATACAAAAAACAGTGGGTTACTTTAATACTCCATTCATGGAGACTAAAGATCCACATGGAAACTCCAAAATTAAATTGTATCATAGCTCAACCAAAGACCATAAGAGGATAAAACCTAGAACCTCTGCTCGGATGTGACCCGTGATAGCTCAGTAATCAATTGGTTTCCCATAGTAAGGGGAACAAGGACTATTTCTAACAGGAACTCAATGACTGGCTCTTTGACCTCCCCACCTCCCAAGGGAGGAGCAGTACTGTTAGACCACAGAGGAGGACTTTGCAGCCAGTCCTGAAAATACCTGACAAAACGTAGTCATATGAAAGGGGAGGAGGTCCTCCCCTATCAGTGGACTTGGAAAGGGGCAGAGAGGAGATGAGGGAGGGAGCGTGGGACTGGGGAGGGAAGGAGGGATACAGCTGGGATACAGAATTAACAAAATGTAACTAATGAGAAAAATAAAACTTAAAAAAAAATAAAAATAAATTGTATCATAGCTCAAATGGACTAAATAAACATCTACAGGATATGCCATCCAACAGATACAGAGTACCTATTCTTTTTAGCAGCCTGTGTAACCTTTCCTAAAATGAAGAGTAAGTATTCTGAATCATAAAGCAAGCCTTAAATACAACATTAAAAATAATGTATGTTATATTGCCAGATCATAAAGGAACAAAACTAGAGACTAATGGCAAGAGAAATCATACAAAACACATGAGCACTTGGTGGTTAAATAACACTTTCTTGAGTTACTGAAGAAATAATGGAAGACATTTTAAAATTCTGGGAATCAAGTGAAAAAATACAACTAATCAGAGTGTTTGAGAGTACAATGAAGGCAGCTCCAAGAAAAAATTTACAGCTATAGGTATTTTTAAGAAATTAGATCACCTACAGTATATAATTTAACGATGTACCTCAAGTTCTTGGATAAACAACACAAAAAAAAAAAAACCTAAAAGAATTAGACACAAGAAATTAAAGATTGGGACAGAATTAATTTGATGGAGATTTATGCATAAAGCATCAATAAAGCAAAGCATTGTGTTTTTTTTTTTGAGAAAATAAAATAAACAGGACCAACAAACCCTTATCTAAACTAGCAAAAAGAAAATCAACTTAGAGATGAAAAGGGGATGATACCATGTATTCCAGGAATACCGAGAGGATCATTGGGGATACTCTGAGAATACATTCTAAAAGATTGGAAAAATCAAGAAGATATGAACAAATTCCTTGACTTGTATGACCTATTGGAATAAAATCAAGAGAATACGAACAAAGCAACAATACTAAAACAGTAATAATCTCTAAACAAGAAAATCCTGGGTTTCAACAGATGAATTCTATCAGACCTCTAAAGGAAAGCTAATACACTGCTCTTCAATTTATTCCATCCAATAGAGGTGGAAAAACACTACCAAACTCATTCTATTAAGCTAGTATTGCCTTGACACCAAACCAGATATTTTAGGGTTTCTATTGATGTGATTAAAGCACCACAACCAAAGTAAGATAGAGAAAAAAGGGTTTACTTGGTTTACAAATCGTATTCCATCACTGAGGGAAACCAGCATAGGAACTCACAACAGGAACCATGGAAGCAGAGATTAAAGTAGAAGCCAAGGAAAAACTCTGCTTATTAACTTGCTTCCCATGATTTGCTCAGATTGCTTTCTTATTCAACCCAGGACCACCTGTCCAGAAATAGCATTGGGGCCTCCCACATCAGTGATTAATCAAGAGACTGCGCTACAGACTTGCCTACAGGAAATCTGTGATCATGGCATTTTTCTTAATTGATGTTTCCTCTTCCAAGGTGACCCTAGTTTGTGTCAAGTTGCCAAAAGCAAAACAACAACAGCAAAACAGTAACCAGGACATCAGATAAGGTCATAATAGAGAAGAAAACTATAGAAGAGTACTTTCCAGCTTCTCATGACCCCTTTGAAGGTCAAATGGCCCTTTCACAGGTGTCACATATCAGGTGTCCTGCATATCAGATATTTACATTGTTATTCATAACAGTGACAAAATTATGGTTATGAAGTAGCAACAAAATAACTTTATGGTTCGGGTGTCACCACAACATGAGGGGCATGCAATGAAAGGGTCCCAGCATTAGGAAGGTTGAGAACCACTGTCATAGAGCAATATTTTTGCTAAACCATAGACATAAAATTTCTCAATCAATACCTGTGGACTGAATGCAATAGCACATTAAAAAGATCATTCTGACTAGGGTAAGATGGAATCCCCATGGTTTATTGCAACACTATTTTCAGGAGCTAAATTATGGGAAAAAACCAAAAATCTAACAACAGAGGAATGGATAAAGAAAATATGTTACAGATTTTTTTAAGTGGGAAAGAAAAATGAGGTTATGTCATTAGTAGAAAAGTGAATGCCACTGTCAGTAATCAAAGCAAGCAAATTAAACAGTCTCAGAAATACAAATGCATTTTCTCTCATTTGTGATTTTAGATTTTATGTAGTTACATTAATTCATCAGTGCCTATATAAAATGAAAATAGAGATTGGGCTTTCTAGGGAAACAAAAAGAAATATATTAAAGGTGAGAAGGGGAAAAAATTGGAGACACGGGCAGGAATATACTCAATATGAAAAATATTCCTTTGAGAAAAATATTTAAACAAGCTTTGAGGTAGCAATTAAAAATAAAAAAGAGAAAGAGAGGGAGAGAAGGAGAGAGGGAGAAAGAGGGAGCGAGAGAAATCACATATATTAAAGAAGCGAATTTCATTCCAAGGATGCAAGGATGATTCAACATATGTAAATCAATGTAATACAACACATAAATATAACTATGGATAGAAATCACATGATCATCTCAAAAGATGCTAAATTGACCTTTGACAAAGCTCAACATCCTTTAATGACAAAAGCTCTGAAGAAACTGAACATAAAACATGTAATATACATAGCAAATATGCTAAATGGAAGGGGAGACTAAAAGCATTTCTTCTAAAATGAGGAAAGAGATAAAGGTGTCCACTTTCACCACTCGGATTTAATACAGTCCTTAAAGCATTAGCTAGAGAAATAAGGCAGAATCAGGAAATAAGTATTGCATCCTTTCTCTCCTACACAGGATCTCTCTCTCTCTCTCTCCCTCTGTGTGTGTGTGTGTGTGTGTGTGTGAGAGTGAGAGAGAGAGAGAGAGAGAGAGAGAGAGAGAGAGAGAGAGAGATCATCTATGATCAGTTTCTGTGGAGACCAGATTGGGCATTGGATCCCCTGGAATTGGGGTTACTGATGGTTGTGAGCAGTATGTGGGGGCTGGGAACTCAACCTAGATCCTCTGCAAAAGCAGCAAGTTCTCTTAACTGCTGAGCCACCTCTCCAGCCCACCACATCATTACTTTTATTGTTGAGTATGTTTGTATGTGTGTACTACCATTTGTTTAACCATTCTTCCACTGAAGTACATAAGAGTTGTTCCTTCCTTTGTGAGTTTTTATATGATTGTAAATTTTCATTTCTCTAGGATAAAGCCCAAGACCACAATTTGTGCTCAGTGTGCATTTACTGTCTTGCTTGCCTAACACATGTTTTTTTTTCCTCCTTTTTTTTGTGAGGTTTTGTTTGCATGGTAACCATACAGTTTCTCCCTTTTGCTTGCATTTAACATGAGAAAAATTACTATTTGCTTTAATCCAATTTTGCTTAATTCTTCATGATATCCTTCCAAATTTATCTACAGCCCTCATATTGAACCCACCAAGGTCTAGTGGGAACGTACGACATTGTATTCTGTACCTTTCATGTAAATTGTGGAAGGGGGAAAGCTCAGCTAGGACCTGGGCTATTATCGCTTTTCTGATGTTTGGTTTTAGGTTCATACATGACGCATTTCTACCTTCCAGGAATGTATTTCATCATCCAAAGCTTCAATGCAGTATATTTAAGAACTAAAGAAATGGAATATCAAAAATATGGGGTTGGCTAGCAGTCCTCCTTGTTTTGACTAAGATCTTGCAGGAAAATGTGAACATTTCTTCTCTTGAGAATGTTTTCTGGACAGTGCTCCAAATAATCTGCCCTTAACCTCTAGCTCCTATCCCATGCTCCTGTTGACTACTTTCTACATTTGCTGGGTTCAGTGATTGGTACTTCTAGGATTTTGCCGATTTGATATTTTCTTTCAGTGTTGTTTCTGGGGTGGGAACAGAGTTCAAAGCCTTGCAGTGATGCCTCCAAAGGCTTGCAGTTTGCTTACCTGGCTGCCAGCTGAAAACATTTAAGCTTGAAATTTGGTTCTTCACTAACAGCACAGGCTCTAAGAGCAACAATCAATAAATGGGACCTCATGAAACTGAAAAGCTTCTGTAAAGCAAAGGACACTGTCATCAAAACAAAGCGACTGCCTACAGATTGGGAAAGAATCATCACCAACCCTTTATCTGACAGAGGACTCATATCCAGTATATATAAAGAACTAAAGAAGCTGAAAAGCAGCAAACCAAGTAATCCACTTTAAAAATGGGGAACAGAGCTAAACATGATAAGCCAGTGTTCTATTACTGAGATGTACCTCCAACCTTCTTTTGAAAAAATAAAATAGGTTCTGCATTGATTTTCTAGTACCCTCAAATAGCAATACCATAGGGACCAGTTCTGTAAAGCACATGGTCTCTGGGTGACATTTCAGAATCAAAACATAAAGCCAATCATGGTGTCACACACCCATAATTCTAGCACTTGGTAAACTAAGGCAAGAAGGTCTTGAGTTTGAGGTAAGCCTAGGGGTTTTATATATCCAAGGCAGCCTCAGTTGTATATCCAGACCCTGACTCAATATCCCTTTTCTCCCCCCCCCAAAAAAAGATTCAAACTATAGAAGAATTGGTGACTGGGAATTGACCAAGAGTATGTGGGTCAGGGGCCTGGTGAATTGTGTTACAGTTATTTTTAAAAATTATGTTTGTTTCTCAGTTTTTTTCTTAACCCGGCTATCACACAAATAATTGGGACTTTAATTATATTATTTTAACAAGCTTCACAGAACAAGAACTGAGCAGTTATTAAACTTTTTTTTAATCCTCTAAGTTAATTTGGTTTCCTCCCAGCATATATCCAGAGATATTGCACTTTGTACCTTTCCTATTCCAGCTCTCCTCTTCTAAAGTTACCTGGACCTTTTCCATTGCTGAATCTCCTACTTCCTCATCTAACTCCTCTGACTGGCAGGAAGTACAGTCCTATTCTCTCTTGCTCAATGAATAAAGTGTAATTAATAAAAAATTAAAAAATAATTTCCACGGAGAAGTTGGCATCGTTAGTTTGCTCATAATTGACCTAGTCATTAAAAACCTCTCAGCCCCCCCCCAAAAAAAACCAAAAAAAACAAAAAATCAAGTAATTCAATTAAAAAGTGGAGAACAGAGCTGAAGAGAGAATTCTCAATAGAGGAATATCGAATAGCAGAGAAACACTTAAAGAAATGCTCAACGTCCAATAGTAATAAAAACTGCATGGTATTGGCATAGAAACAGAAAGGAGGATCAATGGAACAAAATAGAAGACCCAGAAATAAACCCACATACCCATGAATACTTGATTTTTGACAAAGAAGCCAAAACCATTCAATGAAAAAAAGACAGCATCTTCAACAAATGGTGCTGGTCCAACTGGATGTCTACATGAAGAAAAATGCAAATAGATCCATATTTATCACCCTGCACCAAACTAAAGTCCAAGTGGATGAAAGACCTCAACATAAAACCAGATACCCTAAATCGGTTAGAAGAAAAAGTGGGGAACAGCCTAGAACTCATTGGCACAGGAGACAACTTCCTGAACAGAACACCAACAGCACAGGCTCTAAGAGCAACAATCAATAAATGGGACCTCATGAAACTGAAAAGCTTCTGTAAAGCAAAGGACACTGTCATCAAAACAAAACGACTGCCTACAGATTGGGAAAGAATCTTCACCAACCCTTTATCTGACAAAGGGCTAATATCCAGTATATATAAAGAACCAAAGAAGCTGAAAAGCAGCAAACCAAGTACTCCAATTAAAAAATGGGGAACAGAGCTAAACAGAGAATTCTCGACAGAGGAATATCGAATGGCAGAGAAACACTTAAAATAATGCTCAACCTCATTAGCCATCAGGAAAATGCAAATCAAAACGACCCTGAGATTTTACCTTACACCCATCAGAATGGCCAAGATGAAAAACTCAAGTAACAATACATGCTGGAGAGGTTGTGGAGAAAGGGGAACCCTCCTCCATTGCTGGTGGGAATGTAAACTTGTACAACCACTTTGGAAATCAATTTGGCACTTTCTCAGACAATTAGGAATAGTGCTTCCTCATGACCCAGCTATACCACTGCTAGGTATATACTCAAAATTTGCTCAAGTACACAACAAGGACATTTGTTCAACCATGTTTATAGCAGCTTTATTTGTAATAGCCAGAACCTGGAAACAACCCAGATGTCCATCAATGGAGGAATGGATACAGAAATTGTGGTATTTTTACACAATGAAATACTACTCAGCAATCAAAAAGGAGGAAATCATGAAATTTGCAGGCAAATGGTGGGATCTAGAAAAGATCATTTTGAGTGAAGTATCCCAGAAGGAGAAAGACAAACATGGTATATACTCACTTATATAGACCTACAAGATATGATAAACATAATGAAATCTATACACCTAAAGAAGATAAACAAGAAAGCAGACACAGGGTAAGATGATCAATCCTCACTTAGAAAGACAAATGGGATGTGCATTGGATGTAGGACAGAAGCCTACCGCAGAAGGCATCTCAAAGACTCTACCTAACAGTGTTTCAAAACAGAAACTAAGACTCATAACCAAACCTACGGCAGAAGGGGAGTTAGTATGATGTGGAAAGGACAGGAGCTCCACAAGGACCAAATATATCTGGGCACAGGGGTCTTTTCTGATACTGACACTCCACCAAGGACCATGTATGGATATAAGCTAGAACCCTTGCTCGGATGAAGCCGGTGGTAGCTCAGTAACCAATTGGTTTCCTATAGTAAGGGGAACAGGGACTATTTCTGAAAGGAACTCAATGGCAGGCTCTTGGACCTCCCAAGGAAGGAGCAGTCCCGCTAGGCCACAGAGGAGGACTCTGGAGACACCTGATAAAACAAGATCAGATGAAAGGGGAGGAGGTCCTCCCCAATTAGTGGACTTGGAAAGGGGCAGGGAGGATAAGAGGGAGGGAGGATGGGATTGGGAGGGAATAAGGGAGGGGGATACACCTGGGATACAGAGTTAATAAAATGTAACTAATAATAAAAAATTAAATTTAATTTAAAAAGGAATGCTCAATGTCCTTAGTCATCAGGGAAATGCAAATCAAAACAACCCTGAGATTTCACCTTACACACATCAGAATGGCTGAGATAAAAAACAAGTGACAACACATGCTGGAGAGGTTGTGGAGAAAGGGGAACCCTCCTCCACTGCTGATGGGAATGTAAACTTGGACAACCACTCTGGAAATCAATCTGGCTCTTTCTCAGACAGCTAGGAACAGCACTTTGTCAAGATCCAGCTATACTATACACTCCTAGGCATCTATCCAAAATATGCTCAAGTACACAAGAAGGACTTTTGCTTAACCATGTTTGTAGCAGCTTTATTTGTAATAGCCAGAAGCTGGAAACAACCGAGATGCCCCTCAACTGAGGACTGAATACAGAAATTGTGGTACATCTATACAATGGAATACTACTCAGCAATGAAAAACAAGGAAATCATGAAATTTGCAAGGCAAATGGTGGGAACTGGAAAAGATTGTCCTGAGTGAGCTATCCCAGAAGCAGAAAGATACACACGGCATGTACTGACTAATATAGACATATAATATAGGATAAACCTACTAAAATCTGTACACCTAAAGAAACTAATCAAGAGGGAGGACTCTGGCTAAAATGCTCAATCCCCATCCTGAAAGGCAAAGAGAATGGACATCAGAAGAAGGAGAAAAGAGGGAACAAGTTAGGAGCCTGCCACAAAGGGCCTCTGAAAGGCTCTTCCCTGCAGACTATCAATGTAGATGCTGAGACTTAATGGGCAACCTTTGGGCAGAGTGCAGGGTATCTTATGAAAGAAGTGGGAAATAGGAAGATCTGGAGAGGACAGGAGCTCCACAAAGAGAGTAACAGAACCAAAAAATCTGAGCACAGGGGTCTTTCCTGAGACTGATACTCTAACCAAGGACCATGCATGGAGATAATGGAGAACCCCTGCACAGATGTAGCCCATGGCAGTTCAGTGTCCAAGTGGGTTCCATAGTAATGGGAACAGGGACTGTCTCTGACATGAACTGATTGGCCTGCTCTTTGATCACCTCCCCCTGAGGGTTGAGCAGCCTTACCCCTCCACAGAGGAAGACAATGCAGCCACTCCAGATGAGACCTAATAGACTAGGATAAGAAGGAAGGAAAAGAAGACCTCCCCTATCAGTGGACTTGGGGAGGGGCATGCGTGGAGAAGAGGGAGGAAGAGAGGGATTGGGAAGGGAGTAGGGAAGGAGCTACAGGGGGGATACAAAGTGAATAAACTATGATTAACAAAAAATTTTTAAAAAATCCCTCATTTGCCAGAAAAAAGCTCACCCCTCAAGAAACAAACAAACAAACAAACAAAACCACCTTACCATGATGTAAAATAATAAAAGTTGTTAAAACTTATAACCTACTTGATGATTCTATGAACATTTTAATTGATTTTAGTATGATAAATGGTTTTATTCTCAAAACAAATCTTGAGGTAGTGGCTGCATTCTCATTTTACATATGAAGAATTTATAGTATAGGAACACTGAAATATTTCCAAGACCATAGAGCAGCTATGTAATAGAAATGAGATTCACATGCTGGTGGGATTTTCCAATTCATTCTGTTAAATCATATATACTGTCTCCTTACCACATACCTCTCTCTCTCTGTATGTGTGTCTGTCTCTCTGTATCTGTTGCTCTCTCTCTCTCTCTTTTTCTCTCTCTTTCTGTTAGCAATTAAACTTAGGAACTAGTGCATGCTAAGTTTACACTCTGTCCTTGAACTATATCTCTAGCTCTTGGCTTTTTGAGACAGGGTCTATAGTTCAGGCTAGTCTTGAATGTACTGTGTAGTCCAAGCTGGTTTTGTAGTTGTGATCCTCCTGCTTCAGGTTCTCAAGAAAGGAGATAACAAGAATGTACCGCACCATGCCTAGCCTAGCAATCATTCTTTTCTCCACAGCCATGTACAGCATTCTGTCCAAATCAAGCTACTTGATTTGGACTGAACATACCTTCTGTACTTTGTCATTTTTCACATGGCCCATTTTCATTATCACCTGCTTGATACAACCTTATTTATTTATTTTCTGGTGCTCTAACTTTGCAGTTCATGGTTTGCCATACTATGGTACAGTCAGCTTTCTCAGTATAGTCAATAAGGCCTAGTAAGATCAACCTTCAAGCATCACTTTTGTTTTCTTATTGCAAACTCTACATGACTTTAAATCTCCCAACCACAGCTTTTGACAGGTTCCCATGCTTTTGTCCATGTTCTTCCTTCTGATTGGAATTTCCTGCTTATGTGAAAGACTCAAACATAGGCTTCTAGGCTACCATGTCTCAGGCCTTCAACTAAGATCACAGTAATGTCTGTGTTAAAACCTTTCTGCTCTATACTGACCTGTCTTCACTTAAACTCTTTTGAGCAGATTTGCTTATTTTCTTTTCAATGTCAGTCATGCATGACTATTTCAGATAAAGCATTTATCATACTATCACACAACTAAGTTTTACATAGATGTCTTTTCTTTATTAATCTCCTTGAGGCAAATTATCCCAATTTTTAGTTTGCTGCTTGGATGAGCACAACAGTACACATTTATAATCCCAGAACTCAAGAGGCTGAGAGAACAGAATTTTGGGCTCTTGGCCATCCTGGGCTACATAGAGGGACTCAATTACGAAACAAAGCAAAAAAGTTGACTATAATTTGTACCTGCCAAATAATTGCTACTCCAAACAAATAGTTGTCAGATGAATAAATTTTAATTTTCCTAGTACCTAATACAGTGCTGGGACAGTGGATGCTCAATGTATTATTCAACAAGTGCTTACTTAAGTACTGAAACTACACCTTCACTATTATGTGTTCTTTTTCTAGGAAGTTTTTAAGTTCAAAAGGATTTTTTCAGTGAGAACTCCCAGTACCTCTGGGCTAGCTCTCAGTGCAATGGGCATATCATGACCTTGGGTACAATGGCTTCAGGAAAAAGGCCAAGCAAAATTTATGTGGAGCTTAGGCAAAATATTTGTTATCACCTAAGAAGCTTTGCATTGCAAGGGTAGCTAAGTTTTCTTCGATCTGATCCGTGATTCACAAATCTGAGTGGCTGTGAAACAGTTAGGTAGTCACTCTCCATGGTGTCTGCATATCTTGGGAAGAGAGGCACTTAGTGCCTTCATTCTGGATTTTATGTCCAATAGTGTGTTTCTACAGCAGACAGCCTTGGAAGAAAGATATACTACCCCCTCCAGAAGAGTAGGCTTATTCTGTCCTAAATTGTATAGATGACTTTACATTATGAGGGTAAAGATGCTTACCAGAATTAAAAAAAAAAAAATCTCTTCTAAGAAAAGGTTAAAAAAAAACCTTCTTTTTTTCCATTAATTATTTTATTTATTTACTTTAAACCCCAGTAGGAAGTTCCCCTCCCTTTTCTCCTCCTAGTCCCCCCTTTCTCCTCCCCTCCCCTCCCCTCTCCTCTCCTCCCCTCCTCTCCCCTCCTCTCCCCTCCTCTCCTCTCAGTCTCTCCCTCTCACACTCCCTTCTCTTCTCCCAGCCCTTTCCTCTTACTCCCCCCTCTCCTCCCAGTCACTAAGAAAAGCTTCTTATATTTGACTGATTTCTCCAGCTTATATTCCAACTGGTATTGAGCACCTACATGTACTAAGTACTTGCTTTAGGTACAAAAAAAAATACAGCTACGAACGAAACAGTATCCCTGTATTCACGAAGCTTATAGTCTAGTGGTGGCAAGCACACTGAGTCCTAGACAAAAACAAGTGGATACTTCAGTAAAGAAAGCAAAACAGAAATGCAAATGAGAATATTATGATCAGCACCGAGGCCATTTTAGCAACAATAGAAAATGAGCTAGTATCCTTGACTAGTGTGAACTAGGGCCCAAAGTCAGTCCTTTGTACTCTTCTCTGAGGAGGTAATATGTGAACGAATATCTGATTAAAGGAGATTTGTTGCCAGGCACAGTGATGCCTTTAATTCCAGCACTTGGGAGGCAGAGGCAGGTAGATCTCTGTGAGTGTGAGGACAGCCTGGTCTACAGAGCAAATTCTAGATTAGCTGGAGATCTTGTCTCAAAAAATAATAAAACAAATTTTGTTTTATTTTATTTTGTCTGCATTCCAGACACTGACCAATTTGATGGAATTAAAATTCTCTAGCAGCCCCATCCAACTCCTGTGTGTATCTGAGTACACACATACTAGTTGCTTCTTTCCACTGATAGCTGAAGTTCAGAATTAACCTGTGGCATTAGGGGCATGTTACAGCGCGTTTGAGGTACCCCTAGTCTGAAGAGCTGGCTTTCATTCATTTGACAGACATTCATGAAATCCAACATTTATTTGTATTAGTTACTTCTCATTGTTTTCACCAAATTCCTGACAAGAAACAGTTTAAGGGAAGAAGGATTAATTGGTTTTTGTTTTCTCTCCATCAAGGCAGAGAAGGCATGGCAGAGAACAGCTTTCAGCTGGGGCAGCAGAAATATGAGTCTACGATGTACCTGGAATTATATACACAGTAGATTTGCACCAGCAGGAGAGGACCCCCTCTTCTCATGGAACTTTCTGCTTTGAACAAAAACCACACACACAACAAAAGAACATTTCATTGGAGCTAGCTTACAGTTTCGGAGGTTTAGTCCTTTGTCATCATGGCAGGAAGCAGGATGGCTGGTGGTGTGAAGGCAAACATGGTGTTGGAACTCAGAGTTCTACATCTTGATCTGCAGGCAGCAGGAGATTGTGTGCCACACTGGGTGTAGCTTGAACATAGACGACTTCAAAGCCTGCTCCTACAAAGACACACTTCCTCCAACAAGACCATACCCACTCCAAGAAGGCCACACCCCCTTATAGTGCCACTTCCTATGGGCCAAGCATTCAATCACAAGATTCTATGGGAGCTGTATCTATTCAAGCCACCACACCCTCTAAGTGATGTTGTCTTCTCTCATGTGCCTTTAGCAACACAAGTTGGAGAAAAAGAGTTGTCTTACAGGTTGCGGCTTCCAGATATATTCTACTCTTCAATTACTGTAGACTTGAATCCCATACTATAACCCATCATCTATCCTCAAGGCAGGCAGCTACTCATCTTAGGTCATTCACCCTTATGCCTTCATATTTGTAGCACTTTCACTCTGAATAACATATCTCTTGTATATCTTGTTGGTGATTTGTTTTAATACTAAAATATATTACACTATAATGCTAGAACTGCATATATTAACCTTTTGGAGGTGGGGAGTCGAGACAGAGTTTCTCTGTGTAGCCTTGGCTGTTCTGGACTCACTTTGTAGATTAGGTTGGCCTCGAACTTCCTGCAAAGCACCTGCTTCTGCCTCCCTGAATGCTGGGATTAAAGGTGAGTACCACCAAGCCCAGCTAACATGCATTATCTTTCCTTCAGTTTTTTTAACTCTCTTTTCTCTAAAATATCTTGTTTTCTCTGCCTTTCATGAGTCCTGAATGCAGTCATACTACTGACCTTATCAATACAGCAAACTTCTAATCTTCACTTTTATCAGTTCCAAGCATCCCATTTTCAACGTTCCCCTTCATTCTAAGTCATTCCTTTCTTACTCGGCCCCTTAATGATACCTTTTCTCTATTAATTGAATTTATTACATTCACTCTCCTTCATAATTGAATTTGACTGAAGAAAAGTATACAACCATGCTGTTTTGTCACATTTTACATTCATGAAGGATATCACTCTGTAGCATTTTGTTCGTGTAGCATCTTTTCCTAGCTTTAGATTTAGATTTAAGGTAACACAGGCCTCATTCAGTATATTGAGAAGTACCTTCTCCCATATGTATGTGTGTGTGTGTGTGTGTATTTTCACATATATATGTGGGTATAGGTTCATGTGTGTGTATTCATATATTCACAGTAGTATATATGTATATAATATATACATACACACATATCTATACATGTATATATTCACATGTATATATGTATACATACACACACAAAGAGAGAGAAAGAGGGAGAGAGGGAGGAAGAGAGAGACAGGAGAGGGTACGGTGCTGGATACGTTGGCATGTTCCTTTAATTCCAGAACTTAAGCAGAAGCAGTTGGATCTCTGTGAATTAGAGGCCAGTCTGATCTACAGTTAGTTCCAGAACAGCCATGGCTATATAGGGAGACCTTGTCTCAAAAAAAATGTGATCAGAATATAATGTATGAAATTTTTTCTCAATAAAAAATAGATTTTTTTAATAATTAGTAGATTTTGTAGGTAAAACCATTTGAGTCTGGAAGGTTTTTATTGAACTATTCATATTATTTATTGTAGTAAGTGTTGATGGTTTGTTTTTGTCAGGGAATTGGCTTGTTGTACCTGAGTTGTCAAACTTATGAAGACAATATTATTCTTTAGTATTAATTTTTTATATTTTGATGTTTGGGGACCACAAAAATTACCATATGAAAACAAAGATTTATAATTACAAAAGAGAACACAAAATGTTACTGAGGACATCTCAACAGAGACAGATAAAAAGGAACAAGAGAACAAAACTCAGAATTGACAAATATAAAACAAAGAGTAATGTAATAGATTTAAATCTAAGCATATCTAAAGTTAAATTAAATCAACATAACCTCAGCATTCTATGAAAACACAGAGATTGTCAAACAAGACAAAAAGCAAAACCCAACTGTATTTGCTGCCTAAAAGTAATGTGCTGTAAATATAAAAATGGAACTGGGTTAAAAGGACCTAAAACTCCTGCACAGATGTAGCCCATAGACTCAGTCTCCAAATGGGCTCCGTAGTAAAGGGGAGCAGGAGGTGTCTCTGGCATAAACTCAGTGGCAGGCTCTCTGATCACCTCCCCCTGGTGGGTGCAAGTTTGCCAGTCCACAGAAGGAGACAATGCAGCCAGTTCTGATGAGACCTAGGGTCAGACGAAAGGGGAGCAGGTTCTCCCCTATCAGTGGACTAAGGGAGGGGCATAGAGGAAGAAGAAGGAAGGAAGGTTGGATTGGGAAGAGACTAGGGAGGGGGCCGTAGTCAGGATACAAAGTGAATAAATTGTAATAAATAATAATAATTAAAATTAAAAATATTAAACAGCAAAAATATAGCGAAAATGTACAATGGTAATTCATCAAAAGGAATCTAGAGTGACTATTAATATCAAACAGGGTAGATTTCAGAAAAAAGAAGGTCATTTTAGAATGATAAAAGTTTCACTTTATCAGAAGCAAATAACATTCCTAAATGTTATGTATCTAACAAAAGTCAAAGTTTATTAAACAAAAAAAATGATAAAACATAATAAGACTGCAAAGGAAAATATACAAACTGGGAATGGTGGCTCATACCTATAATCCCAGGATTTGATGGAGGGAGAAGGACCCCAGGATCAAGGCTAGATTGGGCTATGAGATCCTATTTTAAAAGCAAAAGCAAACTACTAAAGAACAAGGAAGCATAAGATAGGGAAATGGAGATAGAAGAGGAAAAAGTTTTATGATTCTGATTGGAAATGTCTTTTGTTTTTTGTTTTGTTTTGTTTTTTGATAGAATCTCATATACAGCCAAGGCTCAGATGAAATTTACAGTATAGTCCAGGTTGGTCTCAAGATCCTATTGCCTCAGCCTCTCAAAGGCTGGGATTTTACGAGAAGACTATGTGCACGGATTCTGACTGGATATTAAGGTACGGTTTTCTTTCACATCTCACAGTGCAACTTAAGGACTGTGGATCTGAGTAACAGGGTTCAAATTATCTTATTTGTGTTCTCCCTAAACTTACTATGTTGAGACTTAATCCATAATGTGAAGGTATTAAAAGGGAACATTTGGAATATGATTAGATCACAAGGGATCCGGCCACATATATGATATTAGTTCTCAAAAGAAACTCGAAGGAGCCTTTGTCTTTCCACCATGTGAGATCACTTAAATGATATTATCTCTTAGGAACAGACACCAACTTACTTAGGCTTCCTATACTCCAAACATGTTTGTAAAATATCTGCTTATGAATTGTCTAGTTTAAGGTATTTTTTTATAGTGGCCGGAACTTTTTAGAATGTTCTTTTCAAGTATACATAGAAAATTTATCACAGCAAACTTTATTTGAAGCAATAAAAGAAATTTAAGAAGATTTAAAATTCTCAAGTTGTACAAAGCATATATAACATAATGAAATTAGGAACCAGTAATACAAAGATATCTAGAAATTCTTCAAGTATTTGAAAACAAAATAACATCCTCCTAAGTAATCTATGAGTCAAAGAAGAAACTAAAGGGGTAGTTGGGATATACTGTGATATAACAGCAAGAAGGGGATAGCTTACAGCACTAAAACAGCTACAGTAGACAAATATTCAAGAGTTGCCATCAGTGATCTCTACTTGCCTTTAAGAAACTAGAAAAAAAAAAAAAAAACCAGGAATGGAATTTAAAGTCTATAGTCTCAGCACTAAGAAGATTTCTTTGAATTTGAAGCCTGCTTAGTCTACATAATTGAGCTCCATGTCAGCATGGACTACAGACTGAGACTGATTCAAAACACCAAACCAAACAAAAGAAAAACTAATCAAAGATCAAATTTAATAAGAAGATATAAGAAAAAAAAAGATGGCAAATAAATACTGACAAAGGTCAGAGTAGGAACCAGTGAGTAACAAGAAACTGTCTCAAACCAAGTGCGAAGTGGGGACTAACACTTGTGGCTGTCCTCTGACCTTGAACATGTACATCATGTCATGTGCCTGTCCATAGAATCACACCTTCTCATATACACACACATGCCGTATACATACAGTTTTTTAATTTTATTTTTTTCTTATCAGTTACATTTTATTAACTCTGTATCCCAGCCGTGTCCCGATCCCTCATTCCCTCCCAGTCCCTCCCTCCCTCATCTCCACCGTGCCCCTTTCCAAGTCAACTGATAGGGGGGACCTCCTCCCCATTCATCTGACCCTGTTTTATCAGGTATCTTCAGGACTGGCTGCAAAGTCCTCCTCTGTGGCCTAACAGACTGCTCCTCCTTTGGGGGGTGGGGAGGTCAAAGAGCCAGTCATTGAGTTCCTGTTAGAAATAGTCTTTGTTCCCCTCACTATGGGAAACCAATTGGTTACTGAGCTACCACAGGCTACATCTGAGCAGAGGTTCTAGGTTATATCCATACATGGTCCTTGGTTGCATGTCAGTCTCAGAAAAGACCCTGTGCCCAGATATATTTGGTCCTTGTGGAGCTCCTATCCTTTCCTCATCAGACTAAGTCCCCTTCTTTCTTATGATTCCCTGTACTCTGCTGAAGGTTTGGTCATGAGTCTTTGCTTTGAAAACACTGCTAGTTAGAGTCTTTCAGATGTGCTCAGTAGACTCCTGTCATACGTTCAATGTACATCCCATCTGTCTTTCTAAACAAGGATTGATCATCTTACCCCAATACATACGGTTTTTTTTTTAAAAGAAAAGAAATGAGAAGGATGAGGCATGGAACACAGGACAATGGCGGGATGCTTACACAGGACACAAGAGACACTAGGTCCCATTATCAGAAACAGAATGGAGGCGTGTGGTGTATGTGTGAACACATCTGTGTATGTGTTTTTGTTTCAGTGTGGACATGATGTGTGTGCACGCGTACATGTGAATGCACATGCCCACGTGTGCTTGCGGAGGCTGGAGGTTAACATTGGGTGTCTTCCTTAGTTACTCTCCACCTTAGCTTTTAGATGGAACCTCTGACTGAATCAAGAGCTTGACTGTTTGGCTAGGATGCCAAGTATGCAAGGATCTACCTACCTATCTTGCCTTCCCAGCACTGGGCTTGCTGCCACAGCTCAATTTTCCATTGTTAGTGGAGATACAAAATCAGTTTCTCATGCTTGCACGGCAAGCATTTTACTGACTGAGCCATCTCTCCAGCCCCATTAATAAATTCTTTGGAAGTAACTACTAAATCTCACATAAGAAAATTAAATAATCAGGATGACATTACGTTGCGTAGTAAAATTGAATTCTTAGCTAAAAATTCTTCTCACAGAGAAAATACCCAAGCCTCAGACATTCAGTAAATAATTATTTTCTTGAGACAGAGGCTACATGTAGCCCTGGCTGGCCTGAAACTTGCTATATAGACCAGGCTGGCCTCAAACTCACAGAGATCCACCGGCCTGTGCCTTCTGAGTACTGGGATTTAAGACAGATGCCACCACACCCAGCTTCAGTAACAAATTATATTTAAAAGTTAAGGGGGAAATTACATCAGTACCTTACTAACTCTAACAGAAAATGGAAAATTAAAGCAATATTTCCCCAGTTTTATCCAGATACTAAACATTTCCTGAGGTGAGCATTTCTTAAATTTCATTTTTTCCTGAAAACATTTTCAGCAAATTGAGTCTAAGAATGTATAAAAGGACAAACAAAAGACCTACCAGAAGCCATACCCTTATAGAAAGCTCTCTCTCTCTCTCTCTCTCTCCCTCCCTCCCTCCCTCCCTCTCCCTCTTTCTCTTTCTCCTTTTTTCTCCCTCTCCTTCCCTCCCATCCCCCTTTCTCCTTCTCTCTCTGTCTCTTTGTATCTACCAATTACCAATGCTCCTTAGGTAGGATTTTGTAAAAACTGAGCTTGCATGGGCCTTACAGGCATACCACTGGGGGCCATGGATGAATATCATCAAAATACAGTGTTTGAAATTATCAAAGAATTAATAACAATTTTATAAGATTAATGTTGTCTCACAATGAAGCAGAATTGAAGAATGTAAGGTGGACTAGAGTAAAAATCAAGCAAAAAAGAAAAAAACATAAATGAATTAAATAACAAAAGATAACATTCACTATTTATTTATTTATAAATTCTCAGTACCAAAGTTAGAATTGTAGGGCAATTCCTCAACATGAAGAGCAGCTACAAAAATCCTACAGATAATACGATGCTTACAAGTAAGGCATCAGGAGCAGGTAAAATAAGACCCACTTTCACTTTTCTACTCAACATTGTTTTGGATACTCTGGCCACTGCAATAAAGGATGACCATTAAATAAAAGACATCCAGACAGAAAATAAAGGAGCAAAACTGTCTTTATTTATAGATATAATCATCTGTGTAAAAAAATGCGAAGGAATTTTCAGAAAGTATACTTAAATCATTATGTTTATCTAGCAAGACTGCAGAGCGTAAGATTAATATACAAAATGAATTATAGCTCTATATACTAGCAATGAAAAGTCAATAATTGAGATTAAGAAAACAATATTATTTACAATAGCAATAAAATTTGGGGCAACGAGTCTAATAGCTAATCAAAACTCTTGCAGATAAATCTAACACAAGGTGACAAATATCTATAATGGAAGCTACAGAGCATTACTAGAAGAACTTGAAGGCAGCCCAAATGATTGGAGAAATATGTCTTCACAGGGCCAAAGAACCAATATGGTTAAGATGTCAGCTCTCCCTAAAATGATATATATATTCCAAAGGAAACACCAGTCAAATTTCCTACAGGCTGTTAAATCTGAAATCCATGTGGAAATGAATATGCAACAGTTAAAAGAACTGTAAGGAAGAACAAAGATATGAACTAATGTTCCCCGATCACATTTTTCTTTAAATTTGCGGTAACAGAGCCAGCACAGTGCTGGTGCACACATAGACAAATAGCTTACTAGAATAACATAGAAAGTCTAGAAATACACACACACACACACACACACACACACACACACACACACACACATACACACAAACATGGAAAACAGATGCTGAGACTTTAAGGCCAACTGTTGGGCAGAGTGCATGGAATCTTATGTAAGAAGTGGGAAATAATAGGTTATGGAGAGGACAGGAACCCCACAAGGAGAGCAACAGAACCAGAAGATTTGAACACAGGGAACTTCCCAGAGACCCATACTCCAACCAAGTACCAGGCATGGAGATAACCTAGAACCCCTGCACAGATGTAATCCATGGCAGTTCAGTGTCCAAGTGGGTTACATAGTAATGGGAAGAGGGACTGCCTCTGGCATAGTCTGGTTGGCCTGCTCTTTGATCACCTCCCCCTGAGGGGGGAGCAGCCTTACCAGGCCACAGAAGATGACAATGCAGCCACTCCTGATGTGATCTGATAGACTAAGATCAGAAGGAAGGAGAGGAGGACCTCCCCTCTCAGTGGACTTGGGGAGGGGCATGCGTGAAGAAGGGGGAGGGAGGGTGGGATCGGGAGGGGAGGGGCTTATGGGGAGATACAAAGTGAATAAAGTGTAAAAATAAATAAATAAATAAATAAATAAATAAATAAATAAATAAATAAATGCAATAAAAAAGGATTTCAGTAGGGAAAGGAAAGCTTTTTTAGTAAATAATGGTGTAACAATTAAATAGGTGTGTGTACGTATAGAAAGAAGGAATGAAGGACTTAAATTCACATTACTCTTTATGGATTAAGAAAAATTAAGAAATTCACAAGTAAACATATGGAGTTAAAAATAACACTTCTGAGGTAACCCAGACCCAGCCTATACACTATGTCATATTCGTGGATACTAGCTATGAATCTTTAGATATCTATGTTCAAACTGAAATGAATACCTATAGCAGTCAGGGAACCAGTAAGGGGCCATAGGGAGGGGCTTTCAAGGGAAGGAAGATAGTTTCAGGAGAGCCTGGGGGGACACACAGAGAAACCCTGTCTTGAAAAAAAAAAACAAGGGAAAGAAGATAGAATGCAGTTGGTATTAAGAGAGAATGAAGGATAATTTGGCAAGAACAGTTAAGTGGGAAAAAGGATAGGTGGGCAAAGGTAGATGAGAGAGTACAGGTGAGATAACTAACAGTAAAAAAAGCTTCTAAGAGTATTATATGAAAGCCTAGCACTGTAGAAGTTTCTAAAACATACACATAAATGTATATTAACAATTTAAATGAAGTTATTCTATAATGAAGGTCAATATCCCTACTTGACATAGGCTAACAAATAAAAAGCCCAGCACCAGGACCAGATTACTTCTTTTGAAATTTGTCTTTCAGTGGGGACCCATATCCCCTCCCCAAACATTACAAACATTGCAATTGCTCTTATTTACCATCCGGAGCCTGGCTTTAAGACCCCATTGCTACAGATACCAAACACTTGAATTATAAAACGTGGAGAAATCAAAAACAATACTAGATAGCTACCTTTCATATTACTGGAACTTGCTTTGTGTAATAGTGGTGGTATATAGCAATCAATAGTCTTATCCAGCTGTTAACCCTTTGAGCTACAAGTACATAACCTGGCAATATATACCCATTGCCACAATTGTGGAATGAATGGCAAAAAAAAAATGCTTACAGGAGAACCTGCTATTATTATTGTGCTAAATGGACATAGTATTATAATGCCCCCCCAAATACTTAGCTTTATTCCCATAGATAGTGTATAGCTCATTCTCATCAGAGACACTTCATTTTGCAATAGATGGTGATTAATAGAGACCTTCAACAAGTCAGTATGTAGGTAACAAGACTCTGGAGTATTCAGCCTTAAATGGGACATATATCACACCTCAATACTCTCAAGGCAACAGTGCATTAGAGGGAGTGGGAAGATGATGAGCAGAAAAGGTAGCAGTCACTTTCACAGAAACTATATTCACTAGACATGACAGCACTGTTTTGTATGTGAACTCACGGTGGCTATGACTGTTTGCACAAGACCTGTACAATATTAACACAGACAACATCCCAGCATGGAAAAGGGAAGAGAGCATGAAGTCCCACCCCTGGCTGAGGAGCCATTGCAATTAACGTCTGCTGGAGAAACAATTTTCTTCAGGGATTCAGACCTTGTAGGGCTACATATATTCCAGCAGATAGCTCTGTAAAATGACAGCAATAAGTGGAATAAGTAGGCTCTGAGCTTTAGAAATTACAGTGGCAGAGGGAAGGCAACACAAAGGAGGGAGGAGGAAGGAGGGTTAAGCAACACTAAGGATGTTTGGAAAAGCCATAGTGAAACATTATTTTATGTTAAAATATGTAGTGAGAGAGAGAGCATACATATATAGTTTGAATAGAGTTATGCCACTTCAGTTTATAATAGTCCCTGCAAGAGCCATAGACTCTCCAGCACAAATGCTCCAGTGCCAGGCATGGGAATCCTCCCTTGTAGTTTTAAGACAAGAAAGTAAAAAAGCCTCCCAAAATAATATAAGCTATTGCTCTTGCCATTGGCTGCTTCCTAGAACTTGAAGGTAAGACTCTATTGCTGAACACATGACACAGTTCTGTCACAACACTCTGAGGAATAAGGCTAGAAGTGACCTGTTAGCCTCCTCCCTTAGGACTCTCTCTTATAGTATCCCCAAGTGCTTTGCAAGTTGCAGAGGGAAACAAGCAATGAATATTCTTACCCTGTTGTAAAGCCTATAATCACAGCAAGAGTTGTGTGGCAAGATATACCTAAGATTGCAATAGTGGTACTTATATCTTAAAGGCAAACCGTAGCTCTCTAACTGGACTAAGCCCCACCCAATAAAAGGAAATTTGTGTCTGGTATTGTAACCTAGACAACGACCCATGGCTGGTGAGGTCATGAACCCTAGACGAGAACCTACTACTGCAACGAAACAAGTATAATTTTTAACTGCATTCCAAATGCTTATCCTTATGCCCACAGATACTTAGCTCTCACTCCCCAACAAAGAAGTTTCTTTTTGTAGAAGACTCAGACCACTACAGAAAGCTACAACTAGTTCAAATCCATAGACTGTAGGATGCCCAATCCCATCTGATACATCGGCAATACAACCCCTACACCTAAAGCTAAGGAGACATCATGGAAGAGGGTGTGGAAAGACTGTAAAAGACAGAGAACCAGGACTTTTGCTGGAAAACAGTACCTTTTATATAATATAGGAAAGCTTTTCTCATGAAATCTCAAAATTAGGGTTGCCTAAAAAAGACCTACATAATGTCAGCACCAACTGACATTCTAATGTGAATGAAAGAAATACCATAAGGACCCACCCATAGATGAAGAGTTATAGGCAATTAATGGTTGCTGAGAAAGGGGGAATCTGTCTTCCCAAGGATGAGCCTCTTGATAGGTTATATAATCCCAATAGACTCTATTGGGGTTATCTGTCTTAATATTGTATACAGGTCTCATGTAAACAGTCATAGCCACATAATTCATAGTGAAACTAATCAATAGACTTCAATTGCAGGGTATTCCATATATTACATGTACATTTAAAGAGGAGATTATGAATTTGAGAGGTAGTGGGGGAGGGACACAGGAGGTGTTGCAGGGGATGAGAGAGAGGTGTAAATGATTTAAATATAGTACTCATGTATGGAATTCTCAAAAAAATTAAAATTTTATTCAGGAATAATGATATATGCCTTTAAACCCAGCACTCTTTTGAGGCAGATGCTGGCCAGATTTCTGAGGTTAAAGCCAGCACAGACAGGCAGAGCTACATAGAGAGAGACCCTGTGTAAAAGAATTAAATTTTAAATTAAAGACAGAGAGAACAAATGAAGTTAGGAGGGAAAAATGGTGAGGGACCAGGAAGGAATTGAGAAGAGGGAATGGGGGTGAATTTGACCAAAACACATTATTTGTGTGGTGTTTTAAATAATAATAATACCTACAAATAGGCTCATTAATTTGAATGCTTGGTCATCATGGAGTGACACTACTTGAGAAAAAATAGGTGTGGCCTTGTTGGAGTAGGTGTGGCCTCGGTAGAGGAAGTCTGTCACTGGCTTGAGGTTTCAAAAGCCTAAACCAGGCCTAGTCTCTTGTGTGTCTCTCTGCCTCTGTTTCTCTCTCTCTCTCTCTCTCCCTCTCTCTCTCTCTCTCTCTCTCTCTCTCTCTCTGCCCCTGCCTGTGGATCAGGGTGTAGTTCTCAGCTACTGCTCCAGCACCATGCCTGCCTACATGCTGCCTACATTCCCTGCCATGATGATAACGGACTCAAAACTCAGAAACTGTAAGCAATCCCCAATTAAATGCTTTCTTTGGAAAGAGTTGCTGAGGTCATGGTGTCTCTTCACAGCAATAGAACTATGACTGAGACAATATGCATGTACGTCAAGCAATAAAAATACATTTTGTGGACTTGCATTACATAAAGCTCCTATCTGAGGAGCTACTGGCATTTGATGACTGCAGAAGGAAGAAGAGTCACTCTCCTTTGAAGGCATAGCTGCTTGTACATTGTTCATGCCTAGTCAATGGTAGCCCATTCACTGGATGGTTCTAAATTTTTACTGAAACTTAGAAGGTACTGAACCTTCTAAGTTTCATGAGGTTCCATTTATTGATGATCTTAGGACTGTGATAGTGGTGTTCTGTTCAGAGCTGAGTTAGTGCAGGGTGATATATATGGATCTATTTGCATTTTTTCTACACACAACCATCAAGTTTGACCAGCACCATTTGTTGAAGATGTTGTCTTTTTTTCACTGTGTATTTCGATCTTTTTAATTAAAAATCAGGTGTCCTAGTATCTGTTTTGAAACGCTGCTAGGTAGAGTCTTTCAGATGCCTTCTGCCGTAGACTGTCATACGTCCAATGCACATTCCATTTGTCTTTCTAAATGAGGATTGATCATCTTACCCCATGTCTGCTTTCTTGTTTATCTTCTTTAGGTGTATAGACTTCATTATGTTTATCATATCTTGTAGGTCTATATAAGCGAGCATATACCATGTTTGTCTTTCTCCTTCTGGGATACTTCACTCAGAATGATCTTTTCTAGATCCCACCATTTACCTGCAAATTCCATGATTTCCTCCTTTTTGATTGCTGAGTAGTATTCCATTGTGTAAAAATACCACAATTTCTGTATCCGTTCCTCTGTTGATGGACATCTGGGTTGTTTCCAGGTTCTGGCTATTACAAATAAAGCTGTTATGAACATGGTTGAGCAAATATCCTTGTTGTGTACTTGAGCCTCTTTTGGATATATGCCTAGCAGTGGTATGGCTGGATCTTGAGGAAGCACTATTCCTAATTGTCTGAGAAAGCGACAGATTGATTTCCAAAGTCGTTGTACAAGTTTACATTCCCACCAGCAATGGAGGAGGGTTCCCCTTTCTCCACAACCTCTCCAGCATTCGTTGTCACTTGAGTTTTTCATCTTGGTCATTCTGATGGGTGTAAGGTGAAATCTCAGGGTTGTTTTGATTTGCATTTCCCTGATGGCTAATGAGGTTGAGCATTTCTTTAAGTGTTTCTCTGCCATTCGATATTCCTCTGTCGAGAATTCTCTGTTTAGCTCTGTTCCCCATTTTTTAATTGGATTACTTGGTTTGTTGCTTTTCCAAACCTTCAGCAGAAGGGGAGTTAGTATGACGTGGAAAGGATAGGAGCCCCACAAGGACCAAATATGTCTGGGCACAGGGTTTTTTTCTGAAACTGTTTCTCCAACCAAGGACCATGTATGGATATAACCTAGAACCCCTGCTCGGATGTAGCCCGTGGTAGCTCAGTAACCAGTTGGTTTCCCATAGTAAGGGGAACAGGTACTATTTCTGACAGGAACTCAATGGCAGGCTCTTTGACCTCCCCACCCCCCAAGGGAGGAGCAGTCCTGTTAGGCCACAGAGGAGGACTTTGCAGCCAGTCCTCAAGATACCTGATAAAACAGGGCCAGACGAAAGGAGAGGAGATCCTCCCCAATCCGTGGACTTGAAAAGGGGCAGGGAGAAGCTGAGGGAGGGAGGGTGGGATTGGGAGGGAATAAGGGAGCAGGATACAGCTGAGATTCAGAGTTAATAAAATATAACTACTAATAATAAACAATAATAGAAAAATAAAATAAAAATAAAAGACGCAATAAAGGCCCGTGCATGGAAAACTATTTACTTCTGGTATCCCAAGCAGTGGAGACATTAACATTCCAGTTGGGGCAGTCATGAGGGTTATAGGCCACTAGGGAGAATTGTTTATCTTAATCTAAAGGGTTATGTAAAATAATTAGTACATTAATGAAATAATACACTTTCCCTTCTCAGAATACGCTCCCCAAGTCCAGTCCTTTACAGAGGGCGTCCATGCTGCAGTACATTTCTGCCCTGACTTTCTGACTCATTCAGAAAAATAAATGTGATTTTACGTTTCTATGTACTTTTTCTAAGAACACTTCCCCCCCCCCAAAAAAAAATCAGGTGTCCACATGTGTGTGTATTTATGTCTGGATTCATGATTTGATTCCATTGATGTGTCTGTTTCTTTGCCCATACAATTTTTCAGAGACATTGAAAGGACAAT
Source organism: Psammomys obesus (assembly GCF_907164565.1). Taxonomy (NCBI): domain Eukaryota; kingdom Metazoa; phylum Chordata; class Mammalia; order Rodentia; family Muridae; genus Psammomys; species Psammomys obesus. The sequence goes on along the minus strand of NW_026589447.1, from coordinate 1,493,296 downwards.
ACTCAATTTGATATGGGAAAACAAAATCCCCGAGGATAGCTGAAACAATCCTGATCAATAAAAGAACTTCACCACCCCTGATTTCAAGCTGTACTACAGAGTGTAGTAATGAAAACTGGATGGTTTCTGTGTGTGTGTGTGTGTGTGTGTGTGTGTGAGAGAGAGAGAGAGAGAGAGAGAGAGAGAGAGAGAGAGAGAAAGAGAAGAGAGAGAGAGATTCCATATGAAGTTGAAATATCCATTCAAGATATCTGAAGAATTATATTGGAATTGTGATGTGGATTGTCCTGAACCTATAGATTGCTTTTGGTAGTGTGGCCATTTTTACTATATTAATCCTATCTGATCTTCAAAGGCTTGAAGATTTATTTTATTATACATGTTTCTTGGTTTTTATTATACACTTGCTTAGTTAGAGTTACCCTAAGATATTTTATATTATTCATGGCTTTTGTGAAATGTGTTGTTCCCTAATTTTTTCTCAGTCTGTCATTTGTATATAGGAAGAATATTGATTTTTTTGAGTTAATTTTGTATCCCACTACTTTGCTGAAAGTGATTATTAGCAGTAGAAGTTTCCTGGTGGAATTTTTAGGGTTACTATGTACACTATCTTATCTTTTGCAAATAATGATACTTTAACTAATTTCTTTCAAATTTGTATCCTCTTGATTTCCTGTAGTTATCTTATTGCTCTAGCTAACACTTTAAATACCATATTGAATAGATATAGAGAGAAGGGACAACCTTGTTGATTTTAGTGGAATTATTTTGAGTTTCTTTCCATTTAAGTTTATGTTGTCTACGAGCTTTCTGTAAATTGCCTTTTTTTTTTATGTTTAGGTATGTCCCTTGTATCATTAATCTCTCCAAGACATTTATCATGAAGTGGTGCTGAATTTTGTCAAAGAACTTTTTTTTTTTTTGCATCTAATGAGATTACCATGTGTTTTTTTTTCTTTCAGTTTGTTTATATGATGAATTACATTTATCAATTTATATGTGTTGAAGCATCCCTGCATCTCTGGGATGAAACCTACTTGATCATGGTAGATAATCTTTTTGAAGTGTTCTTGAATTCAGTTTGCAAGTATTTTATTAAGTATTTTTGCATCTATGTTCATAAGATAAATTGCTGTGTTATTTTCTTTCTTTGTTTTATCTTTATATTGTTTGGGTATCAATCAGGGTGACTGGGCCTCATAAAATAAATTTGGCAATGTTTGTTCTGTTTCTATTTTGTGGAATAATTTGAGGAGTATTGGCATTAATCCTTTAAAAGTTTGGTAGAATTCCACACTTAAAACAATATGGCCTTGGGATGGATATATATATATATATATATATGGTTGAGAGCATTTTAATGGTTCCTTCTATTTCACTAGGGTTTATAAGACTGTTTATATTGCTTAGCTGATCTTGATTAACTTCAGTAAGTGGTGTGTATTGAGAAAATTATCCATTTCTTCTAGATTTTTCCAATTTGGTGGAGTACAGGTTTTTAAAGTATGTCTTTATGATTCTCTGGATATCCTATACATCTGTTGTTATGTCCCCCTTTTCATTTCTAATTTTGTTAATTTGGATATTGTCTCTGCTTTTTTAATAAGTTTAGATAATGATTTGTTGATCTTGTTGATTTCCTCAAAGAACCAAGTCTTTGTTTCATTTTTTTCTTTGTATTGTTTTCTTTGCTTCTATTTTATTGATGTTAGCCTTGAGCGTGATTGGTTTTTGGCATCTACTCCTTTTGTGTGTGGTTTCTTCATTTTGTTCTAGAGCTTTTTCAGCTGTGCTGTTAAGTTGCTAGTATGAGATCTGTCTAGCTTTTTATTGTTGTTTGTTTGTTTGCTTGTTTTTTATGTAGGAACTTAGTGCTATGAACTTGCCTCTTAGAACCACTTTCATTGTGTCACATAAGTTTGGGCATCTTGTGTGTTCATTTTAATTCTATTTTATTTCTTTCTTAATTTCCGTTTTGACCAAGCAGTCATTCTGTAAAGAGTTGTTCACATACCATGAATTTGTAAGCTTTCTGTTGTTTCTGTTGTTGATGATATCCAGCTTTAATATATGGTGGTCAGATAGGATGTTTGGTGTTGTCTCAGTTTTCTGTTATCTGCTGAGAATTGTTTTGCACACAAGTGTGTGGTCAGTTTTGAAGAAAAGTTCACAGGATATTAAGAAGAAGGTATACTCTTTTGTGTTTGGATAAAATGTTCTGCAAATATCCATTTGGTTTTATAACATCAATCCAGCATTTCACTGTTTACCTTTTGTCTGGATGATTTGTCTATTGGCAAGAAGGGTATTGAAGCCTCCCACTATCAGTGTGAGAGGATCAAGATGTGATTTAAGATGCAGTCATATTTCTTCTACAAACTTGGGTGTCCTTGTGTTTGGACTCAATGTCTGGACACCTTAATGTATATGTTGTGCATAGACATTAAGAATTGTAATGTCCTCTTAGAAGATTTTTGCTTTGATGACTATGTAGTGTCCTTTGCTATCTCTTATGATTAGTTTTGGTTTGAAGTTTATTTTGTTACATATTAAAATGGCTACACCAGCTTGCCTCTTAGGTATATTTGCTTGGAATATATTTTTACATCCTTTTATCCAGATAAATGTTTATCTTTGGTATTAAGGTTTATTTTTAAGTGCAGCAGAAGAATGAATCTTGTTTGTTTGTTTGTTTGTTTTTTTCATCTGTTCTGTTAATCTATGTGTTTTTATCAGGGAGTTGAGACCATTGATTTGAGAGATATCCATGTGTATTGTTTGTTTATTCCTGTTATTTTGTTGTTGTTGCTGCTGTTGTTGTAATGGTGGTGGTAGTGGTGGTGGTGGTGGTGTGTGTGTGTGTTCCCCTCTTTTGATTTCCAGCTCTGGGACTGTTTATTCTTTTTGTTTTCTTGAGTGTGGTTAACATTTTTAGATTCGAATTTTTCTTCTAGTGCCTTATGTATGGAGGCCTGGATTTTCAGATAGATATTGCTTAAATTTGGTTTTATCATGAAATATCTTATTTTTTCCATAGTGATTGAAAGTTTTGCTGGGTATATTAGTCTAAGCTGGCATCTGTGGCCTCTTAGAGTATGCAGCATATTTGTCCAGGTCCTTTTGGCTTTTAGAGTCTTGACTGAGCAGTCAGGTGTGATTCTAATAGGTCTGCCCTTATATGTTTCTTGTTCTTTTTCCCTTGTAGCTTTTAATGTTCTTTCTTTGTTCTGTACATTTAATGTTGTTTTTATGAGCTAAGGGAACTTATTTTCTGGCCTAGTCTATTTGGTATTCTGAATGTTTTTTGTACCATTATAGGCATCTTCTTCTTTAGGTTAGAAAAATGTTTTTGTATGATTTTGTTGAAAATGTTTACTGGGCCTTTGACTTGGCTTTCTTCTCCTTCCTCTATTCCTATTATTCTTAGATTTGGTCTTTTTATAGTGTCTCAGTTTTCATGGATGTTTTATGACAGGATTTTTCTTTCTTTTTTTTTTTTTTTTGAAGATTTAACATTTTCTTTGAAAGAAGTGTCCATGTCTTCTATTGTGTCTTCAATGCCTGAGAATCTCTCTTCCATCTCTTCTATTTTGTTAGTGAAGCTTACCTCTGAGGTTCCTGTTTCAGTTCCTAAAATTTTCATATCCACATTTCCTTCAGTTTGCATCTTCTTTATTGGTTCTGTGTCATTTCTGGTCATTTTCTTCCACTATTTTTGTTTTCATAGATTTTATATCCTCTATAAGGACCTATGTTCATAAAAGCTATTTTAAGGTCTTTTGCTTGTACGTAAGCTATGTTGTAATATTCATGTCCTTCTATGGTAGGCTTGCTGGGCTCTAGTGGAGACATATTGTCCAGGTTGTTATTGATCGTGTTTTTATGCTCGTACCTAGGCATTTGTGTTTTAGAAGACTGTATTTCTAAGTGGTGATATCTGGTCCTGTCTTTGCTGAGTAGGTGTTTTGTTACTTGGTTTCTATTGCTGTCTCTTGTTCTTAGGAGACTGTGGTGGCTATATGTTGCCTAGTAGGAAATTCTTCTGGTATTCTGATATATATGGCCCCTGGGGTTTCTGGGTAAAATGGGTTTCTGTGTATTGGGAGCTTGCACTTAGGAATGAGGTTGGCCTAGGGAGGAGTGTTTAGGTGGTCCACAGAAGAAAAAAAAGCATAGTTTTTCACCATGAACTGCTTAGTCTCCTAGGAATGGGAACAAAGAAAGAGAAGAAGCTTCAGCAGATAGTCTGCTACAGATTTAAAAGTGAGACTGGGAGACTGGACTTGGAGAACTGGAGGGATAGGTGAAGATCTTCAGTTAGCCTACCTTCTTATCTGGCCAGAGTAACCTGCAGGTTCCTAGTGATGCCTGCTAGAGTTGGCGAGTGGCATAAAGCAATGAATGGGGAGAAGAAAGTTTGTAGGGGTAGATCTGTGTGGTCCACTGGAGATGGGGGCAGAGGGGAAAGGGAGACTTCAGCTGGTGGTTTGCTACCGAGCTGGAGAATAAGACTGGGAGTTTGGTTTTGGAGGAGGTGAGGGAGAGGTGAAGATCTACAGTTAGCCTGGCGAAGTATCATGCATCTGTTCTATAATCTTAACCTAGAGACACTGTTCTTACAGTGTAAGGAAATTGTCTATGCAATTGTATGTTCTATTTTTGACCCAACGTTTATTGCATTTATAATTTCCCATGTTTGTTACAATCCTCAGAATTATGATTCCTCTGAGACAAGGTCTCAGTAGCTCAATCTGGCCTTCAACTTGCAATATGCCTACCTCAGCATCACTAGTGCTAGGATTACAGGTGTGAGCCACCATGGCCAGCAGAGCTGTTATTTTTATTTTCTATGCAATTATTTCATTCAATCTGTGTTTTAATTCACTTTTGTTGAACATTTGGCTATGACTGTAGGCATTTTTTGAGATTATGTTTAATGCCATTGTAAAGTGTATTTATGTATAGAGTGTTTCATTCTTTTGAATGATAAGTATAATGACAAATTTTCAGGAGTGAAAAGGGTCATGAATATTTTTATGACTTCTCATACTTACATATTTCCAAACCACCCTTTAAAAGAATTGTTTTACTTTATCTTGCTACTGGAACAGCATGAAGGGTTTTGTCTTTGTTTGTTTGTTTGTTTTTTGTTATTTTTGTCTTGCTAAAGCCAAACCAATATGTGCTTGATATTTTTGACTTTGACAAGTATAAAACTGAAGCTCGTTCTTGTTCTTTTTGATTACTTTCTTCAATTCTCTTTCTGTTTTATTCATACTATTTTTTTTACAGTTTCTCATATATGCACCTTGACTGCTGACCACTCTTACCTCCCACTTCCTTACTACCACTTTTTTCTACCCTCTACACAAATCTACCTTTCATTTTCGTATCTATTCAGTTTGTTTTGTGGCCTACCAAGAATAACCAGGGTTATCTGTGTGGTTGTGGATTTGGAGTTACCTGTTGGAACCTGATGGGCTTAGCAGAGGGTCCGTAACTGAAGACAGTGAGTCCCTTCCTGCCTCTAACCCTGAGGGGGTAATAGTTCAGAGGTAAAGTGTAGCGCCCTGTGAGCCTATCGCTCTTCCTTGACTGATTGTTGAAAGGGCTTGTCTGGTGTGGGCCCAGAACAGGAAACAAAGTTGAGGTGAGTTAATGATTTCAAATAGTTGTATGGAATTTAGGGAATGGCATTTCAGAGCCGTTTGCCCCATCTTCCAGTTCCTCCACAAACCCCACTCCTCCTTCCACAGTGTTTGCTGAGCTGCAGGTGGTGTAAATGACTTCAGGCTTGGCCCCGCTTTTGTTACTTATTTTCTCTATCCTGGGCAGCTTTGAATCTCTTCCTTCACTGTTCATTGTGAAAGATTTCTCTGATTAAGGCTTTTGTCTATACGTTTAAGTATAGATATTTTGAAGGCAGTTTGCTGGTATGTCAGTTAAATTTTATTTAGTAGTGAGTGTGTGCTTGCCTACATATAAGTTGAAGCACACAGGGGTTGGGAGTTAGCTTTCCTCCTTCTCTGTGGGTGCTAGGGATAGCACTCAGGTGCTCAGCAAATGCTTTAACTTGCTGAGCCATTCTACAAGCCCATCTAAAAACTATTTTGAGACAAGGTTTTACTGTGTACCCCAGACTGATTTCAAGCTTCCAATCCTCCTGCCTCCACCTTCCTAGTACTGGGATTACAAAGGGTATACCACCACACCCAAGTTAGTGTGGTGCTTGTTTTTAACTCTGTTTTTTTGTTGTTATTTATTGTTTTTTTTTTTGTGAGTGAGTGTGTGTGTGTCTGTGTGTGTGTGTGTGAACAGTCTGTTGTTTGCCTTTTCCAGCTGCCTAAAGTTGTGGGTTGTTGCTGGAATGCAAAGACTGGAAAAGGCAGCAACTACAAAAGGGATAAAAGGTTTCACATTACCTTCCCCCCTCCCACAATTTACTGTTCTATACTACACAAGAAATGCCAGGATGCCAGGTATGGTCAAGCTGAGCAAAAAGGAAAGCTGATGAATAGCGTGGAAGAATAGAAAAAAAAAAAAAAAAAACATCGACAAAAACAAAATCCCTCTAGTTTGCTTTTGATTTGGGTGCCTCTACTGGTTTTTCAGACATACATAAAACTCAAAGGTATACAGGCAGTGAAAAGAAAATCAGTTACATAATGTTTGAAGTGCAAGAGAAAAATGACAGAATTCTTCATGCTCCCTCCCTAGTCTGTTCTTGAAGTTCCCAGTGAGTTTGTTCACGATGATTGTATTTATTTGTACTCTGTTGCCAGGCAAGAATCAAGGTGTATTTCAACCAGATGTCCTTGCTGGGCTCTGTGAGAGTAGCAAGGGGAGAGACATGTGTTTTTCTTTAAGCAAAGCTTGTCAGGCCATCACCAGCTGCTTTCAGTCTCAAGGGTGGATCTCTCCACTTGTCAGATTTCCTAGCTCCTGAGGTTTTGGACAAGCCACCCTTGGTTTCTTTAATCCATCTTGGGCATGGTTAACTCTCTTTTAAGTGTCAAATTACCCTTCCAACAGTTTTCTTAGGCCAACATCTAAGCTGCCGTCCCTAACCTGTTCCCAAAGGGTTACACGGCCTGCTGACCTAAAAGCAGGCTGATTACAACAGTTCTTTCCCGTGTCAAAGAAAATTGTGAAAGACAAAATGGACAAAAAATGATTACTGGATGTTCTGACTGATGCATTCCTCAAGGTTATCTGGGCCTCACACTGGCCTTGAACTATTTTGCAATTAATAAGCTGTAGAAAACTGAGAACGATGTAAAATGCTCTTATCCACAGAAATGAAAAGGAATTCTGAATGGTATAGTACAATTGGTTTCTGTCCCATTGACTTGTGCAGTTCTCATCAATATGAAGCCATTCTTTTCAAGTTCTGCTCTGAACTAGTTACATCTTAGTGTTTCATTGACTTATGAGTTAAAATGCCTACATGTGTTTCTTTTCTGTTTTCCAAAGAGACATGGTTTATTTATTTATTACAATTTATTCACTTTGTATCCCAGCTGTAGCATCCTCCCTCATCCCCTCCCAGTCCCACCATCCTTCCCTCTTGTCCTTCTATGCCCTTCTCCTACTCCACTAATAGGGGATGTCCCCCTCTTCTATCTGAACCCAGCCTATCAGGTCTCATCAGGACTGGATGCCTTGCCCTCCTCTGGGTCCTGATAGGGCTGCCCGCAGCCAGGGAGAGGTGATCAAAGACACAACCACTGAGTTCATATCAGAGACATCCCCTGCTCCCCTTACTAGGGAACCCACTTGGAGACAGAGCTGCCATGGGCTATATCTTAGCAGTGGGTCTAGGTCCTCTTCATGCATGGTCCTTGGTTGGACTATCAGTCTCAGAAAAGACTCTTGGGACCAGAATTTTTGGTTCTGTTGGTCTCCTTGTGGAGCTCCTGTTCTCTCCAGGTCTTTCTGTCTTTCCCTTTCCTAAGATTCCCTGCACTCTGCCCAAAGTTTGGCTACCAGTCTCAGCATCTGCTTTGATACCCTGCTGGGTAGAGTCTTTCAGAGGCCCTCTGTGCTAGGTTCCTGTCTTGTTCCTTGTTTCACTCTCTTCCAACATCTATCCTGTTTGTCTTTCTGAATAAGGACTTAGCAACTTACTAGGGTCCCCTTTCTTTCATAATTTCTTTAAGTGTACAGATTTTACTATAATTGCCCTATATTATATGTGTAACATCCACTTATAAGTGAGTATATACTATATGTGTCTTTTTGCTTCTGGGATAGCTCACTCAGGATGATCTTTTCTAATTCCCACTGTTTGCCTGAGTATTTCATGATTTCCTTGCTTTTAATTGCTGAGTAGTATTCCATTGTGTAAATGTACCACAATTTCTGCATCCATTCCTCAGTTGAGGGACATCTGGGTTGTTTCCAGATTCTGGCTATTACAAATTAAACTGCTACAAACATGGTTGAGCAAATGTCCTTGTTGTATACTTGAACATATTTTCTATATATGCCTAGGAGTGGTATAGCTGGATCTTGAGGTAGTAGTATTCATAATTTCTGAGAAAGTGCCAGATTAATTTCCAAAGTGGTTGTACAAGTTTACATTCCCACCAGCAATTGAGGAGGGTTCCTCTTTCTCTAAATCCTCTCCAGCATGTGTTGTCACTTGAGTTTTTGATCTTAGCCATTCTGAAGGGTGTAAGGTGAAATCTCAGTGTCATTTTGATTTGCATATTCCCAATGACTGAGGACACTGAACATTTATTTAAGTGTTTCTCTGCCATTTAATATTCCTCTGTTAAGAATTCTCTGTTTAGCTCTCTACCCCATTTTTAATCGATAACATGGTTTGTAGCTGTTTAACTTCTTGATTTCTTTATATGTATTCTGGATTTTAACCCTTTGTCAGATATAGGGTTGGTGAAGATCCTTTCCCAGGTCGTTTTGTTCTGGTGACAGTGTCTTTTACTTTACAGAAGCTTTTCAGATTCATGAGGTCCCATTTATTGATTGTTGCTCTTAGAGCCTGTGCTGCTGGTGTTCTGTTCAGGAAGTTGTCTCCTGTGCCAATGAGTTCTAGTCTCTTCCCCACTTTTTTACCTAACAGGTTTAGTGTGTCTGGATTTATGTTGAGATGCACTTGGACTTTAGTTTTGTTAAGAGTGATAAATGGGATCTATTTGCATTTTCTACATGTAGACCAGCACCATTGGTTGAAGATGCTATTTTTTTTCCACTGTATGGTTCTGGCTTCTTTATCAAAAATCCAGTATTCGTAGGTGTGGGGGTTTATTTCTGGGTCTTTTTATCAATTCCATTGATTCACCATTCTGTTTCTATGCCAGCACCATGCCATTTTTAAATTTCTGTTGCTCTTTAGTACAGCCTGAGATCAGGGATGGAGATATTTCCAGAAGATCTTTTATTGTACAGGATTGTTTTAATAATTCTGGGTTTTTTGTTTTTCCATATGAAACTGAGAATTGTTCTTTCAAGTTCAGTAAAGAATTGTGTTGGTAATTTGATGGGAAATGCGTTGAATCTGTAGATTGCTTTTGGCAGGATGCCATTTATACTATGTTAATCCTACGGATCCATGAGCACAGGAGATCTTTCCATCTTCTGATATCTTCTACAATTTCTTCAGAGACTTGAAGTTTTTTTCAAACAGGTCTTTCACTTGCTTGGTTAGAGTCATGCCAAGATACTTTATGTTATTAGTGGCTATTGTGAAGGGTATTGTCTCTCTAATTTCTTTCTCAGCACTTTCATCTTTTGTATATAGGAGGGCTACTGATTTTTTTAAATTTAATTTTGTGTCCAGCCACTTTTCTGAAGGTGTTTATCAGCTGAAGGTGTTCACCAATAGAAATTTTGTGGTTATACATGTATGCTATCATATCATCTGCAAATAGTGATACTTTTAATTCTTCCTTTCCAATTTGTATCCCCTTGATCTCATTTAGTTGTCTGATTGTTCTAGCTAAGACTTTAAGTACTATGTTGAAGAGATACAGAGAGAGTGGGCAGCCTTGCTGTATATTGTCTTTACTTTGTTTAGGTATGTTCCTTCTATCTCTGAGCAATCCAACACTTTAAACATGAACGGTGTTGGATTTAGCCAAATGCTTTTTTGGAATCTAAGAAGATAATCCTGTGGTTTTTCTCCTTCATTTTTTTTTATATGGTGGATTATATTGATGGATTTCCATATATTGAACCACCTCTACATGCCTGAGATGAAGCCTACTTGGTCATGGTTGATGATATCTTTTTTTGTGTTCTTGGATTAGGTTTGCAAGTATTTTATTGAGTATTTTATATCAATGTTCATAAGAGAGATAGGTCTGATGTACTCTTTTTTGATGTTGTTGGTTCTTTGTGTAATTTAGGTATCAGGTTACTATGGCCTCACAGAATGAGTTTGGTAATGTTCCTTCTATTTTTATTTTGTGTAATAGTTTGAAGAGTATTGGAGTTTGCCCTTCTTTGAAGGTCTGGTAGAATTCTGCGCTAAAACCATCTAGCCCTGGGCTTTTTTAGAAGGGAGACTTTTTAAGACTGCTACCATTTTCTTGATTTATTTACCTGATCTTGATTTAATTTTGGTAAATGGAATCTATCAAGAAAACTATCCATTTCATTTAGATTTTCAAAATTTGTGGCATATAGGCTTTTGTAGTAAGACCTAATGATTGTTTGGATCTCCTCAGTGTCTGTCGTTATGTCCTCCTTTTTATTTCTGATTTTTATTTGTATAGTTTCTCACTGCCTTTTAGTTAGTTTTGCTAAGGGTTTGTCTATATTGTTAATTTTCTCAAAGATCCAGCTGTTGGTTTCATTGATTCTTTGAATTGTTTTCTTTGTTTCTAATTCATTGATTTCAGCTGTGAGTCTGATTATTTCCAATCATCTACTCCTCTTGGGTATGTCTGCTTCAGTTTTCCCCCCCCCCTTAGGGCTTTTAGGTGTGTCATTAAGGTACTTGTATAAGATATCTCAAACTTCTTTGTGAAGGCATTTAATGCTATGAGCCTTACTCTTAACACTGTTTTCATTGTGTCCCATATGTTTGGGTATGTTCTGCTATCATTTTTATTGAGCTTCAGGAAGAAGAGACAGGATTTTAACCTTTGAGATGTTAGTCTTTAACCCTAGCTTGTCTTTTTGCAAGGAATTACAAGCCAAAATGGGCCTCTCCTTTGGCCCATTTGTCTATACAGGAAGGATCAGCTTAGTTCACCATGATATTTTCAAGGTAACTAGTTTTCTTTAAGACTTTCAAAATGGCAATGGTACCAGATAGAACTTCAACAATACTTCAACAATACTCCTTCTAGCCAGTTAATCTTAGAATTATGATCTCCAGTTTCCTCAAAAGGCATTTTTTTAAAAAGCAATTTACTGTGACAGAAGTTTATGGCCGTGTTAGTATCTGCAGAAAGAAGTTATGTGATTTGTCCAGAGTGTGTCTCATCACCTCCTGGGGGCAGTAATGGTGTGCTCTGAGTATTGACTGCAGTTTTATGTGGAAACTGTTCACACAATAAACTTTTCATTTTCCCCTCAAATTTCACAATTTTAAGAGCTCCAAACCTGGTCTACAAAGCAAATCCAGGACAGCCACAGCTACACAGAGAAAACACAGTCTAGAAAAACCAAAACCAAAATCCAAAAATGATAGATAGATAGATAGATAGATAGATAGATAGATAGATAGATAGATGGATAAATGGAGCATATATATTTAGGGGCAACTTGAAGAAGAAGAAGAAGAAGAAGAAGAAGAAGAAGAAGAAGGAGGAGGAGGAGGAGGAGGAGGAGGAGGAGGAGGAGGAGGAGGAGGAGAAGAAGAAGAAGAAGAAGAAGAAGAAGAAGAAGAAGAAGAAGAAGAAGAAGAAGAAGGAGAAGAAGAGGAAGAAGAAATGTTATTAATTGAAAAATCATGGTCAGTTGCAATGAGCCTTTTTGGAGGAGGGGGTCTCAAAAGCTGAGAGAAAAGTAGGGCTTAGCTAGTGGAACACAAGAATGAAATTGGGGAAACAGGCAAGGGAAAGTACACTTGGAGCAAGCTGCCAGGCTTGGTAGGGAATGGGAATGGAAGTCAGAAGCTAGGTCAGGGATCTCTAGTCAATTTCAGCTTCATGCTTCTGGGAGGCAGAAATGAAACAGAAGTAATTCATATGTTTTGAAAATACTTAAAGATTGTCTGGTGTAGATATATAAATTAGTTCCTTTAGGGATGAAAGAGAGAATCAGTTGGGTTTTAGCCCAACACATTATTAACTTAAAGGCTTTATAAAGCTTTAGTTTCTTTTGTAAAATACTTGAGTAGACTAGTTGATCTCCACAGGGCCTTCCATGATGTCAGAACTCTTGAATAGAGGGAAAGGAAGTGGGTTTTTAAATTTTTGGATTTTTTTGGTTTTTTTTTGTTTGTTTGTTTTTTAATCTAAAAATTAAAGCAAGCAGAATTCTGATGCATATTGGATGTCACATCTGGTGTTGCAAGTTTAAATTTTTAAGTCTAAGGGTTTAACTTCTGATGAATGTGAATAGTGGTGACACTTGGCTCATATAACTTCTCTGGGCTGCCAACCAACTCTCTCAGCTGGCTAGTATCTCTACTCCCAAACAATTTGGCACATTCCTAAGGGCAGATTTTCCCCCAAGGTGTGGGTTTAATGTCTCATTTAACTCCTAGGGATCCTGTTTTCATTTGCCAGGTAAAGCTTAGTTTGCAGTCTCCTAGCAAAGGAGTTTGTGGAAGATTCTTCTTCAGCAGCCAGGATGTAAGGCACCTTTCAGCCAAGGAAAGCCTGTGTTACCAGTGTTAATTGGATATACATTCCCACAGGCAAAACGAAATCCTTAAATTGACTGAGATGAACTTGTATGAAAAGAAGGCTTAAGATGATGGTCAGGACTGCTGTAGGTTTATGGGATGCTGGATTTGGCCTCCTGGCATTTCATCTCTTAGCTCACACAATTTACAGAAGTTCTGTAAGATGACACTCAAATCTCTGAAATGTAGGTGGATGCAGAAATGAAGTAACAAATGGACAAAGAAAAGAACAAATATAAAGCCCCCAAGGTGACTCACCCTACCTCCTTACCATGATTTCTTCCCCTTCTTAGTACTAAGGATGCAACATGTGGCCTCGGGCATGCTAGAAAAGCTCTCTGCACTGAACTACATTTCCTAGTCCTCACCCAGACTACTCTTTTTGTGGTAGCAATTTTCAGACTCTTTGTGGGCCCCAGGCACACCCCCACTCTTTCTTTTGGACTGTATCTCATGCAATCTTTGGAGTTTCTACTTTCTGTAGCTGGTGTTTTCTTATTTAGCTTAATGATTTCAGAGATTTAATTTGGCTTGGTTCAGTATCACACCTTTCCATTAGACTCCAAGACCATATAGGGGTGAGGAAAGGATACTATTATCTAACATATTTCATGTTAAGCATTACTCTTATTCTTTGGAGTAAAGTGTTTAATTTCTTTTTTCTGGTGTGCATACATATGTAAGTGTGTGTGTGTTCATGCTATTGTGCACAGGAGGAGGTCTGGGAACAACTTTGAGAAGTACGTTCTTTCCTTCCACCTTGCTGAGACAGGGTCTCTCTTGCTTCTGCCACTGTGGAGCACAATTCAGGCTATCTATCCAACAGGCTTCTCAGCAAGTCTCCTCTCTATGCCTTGTATCTTAATATATGAGTGCTGGGATTCTAGATGCATGCAACCACACCCAACATTTTACCTGGGTTCTGCGGATCAAATTCGAGGTATCATGTTTGTGTGGCAAATGTGATTCCCTACTGAGCCATATCCTTGGCCTTTTCTTGGATTTTTGAGTAGGAAAAATGAAGTTTCCATCACAGTATGGTGGAAAGCATGTGGACTTTTGAATCAGGGCAGATCTGGATTTGAGTCATAGCACTATCTTTTGCCACATGGGTTAGACATGTTACTTTCTCACTGAGCTTTTATCTTTTGACATATAGGAAATAACTTTTAAGGTTATTTCCGAAGAGCAAGTAATATTAAAATGAAACTTTGTCTAAAATGTTACCATAGTAGGTACTCAATACAAGATAGCTATTGAATCAAGGAAACATGGAGAGCGCTTAACAACCTGGGACTCGACTTGAGCAACACACACCTTTCCCAGAAATTCATTTAGTAACCATGGGGCCCCACCTACATTAAGCTGCAGGTATAACACATTTCGAACAATGCAATGGGCTGCTCCTCTCTAACGACTCCTTAGTTAACTCACCTTTGGTGATCAAACTCATACTGAACTCTGTGAAATGGGCCAATCCTGCCCAAACTTGTTATAGGGACATGTGCAATAGGACAACCTCTGGCCTCAGGATGAACTTGTAGGAAAGATCATCTTCTTACTATAAAGCTTACGCCTATGCATGATTGGGTATGCATATGATTAAAATCAGGCCCGTCATAGGAAAGGACGTGCATAATGAGTAGTAACATAACACATGCCTGTCAATCAAAAAGCAGAGCACTTAACACTACATCCCTTGTAACTTGCTCTTCCTCCCTAGTAACGAGGTACTCAGACGGTATACTGTTTCCCTGCAATATATCTATTCTGTAGCTTTGTTCTACTTTTTAATAAAATTACCTTGCTACTTTGTGATTTGTGTGCATTTTGGCTTTTTGAACAATAAGCCAAAAACGTAAAGACATCTGGTCCAGAGAGAGACTGCAGATCACACTATTACCTTAATATGTTATACTTACAGAATATTTTAATGTTCCAAATTCTCTCACACCTTCAACCCACCCCAATTCTATCATTTGATTTGTATGTATATTATTATACAAAAGTATATTTGTATTACTAAACATTGCTATCTAAGACTCAAGTTCAAATTGGAGCGTGGCTTTAGGAACTGTTTTCTTGGGCCTAGGCTTCATAATTTCCATATTTTCAGGAGCCAGACAGTTACCTAATTCTTTCTGAGCTTTCATCAAGCATTAGGCAGACAAGAAAATTGCTTAAATTCAATACAAGAGGCTACATACTTAGTGTTTCTCAACCCATGGCCACTAGTTTTCTCTGCATTTTTAGATGGGGGATATTACCTTTAATATCTGAACTATTTCTCCAGCCCTTTTCTCAATTTTAAAGGAAAGTCTTTTTGTTTTTAATTTTTAACATTTATTTATTCAGTGTGTGTGTGTGTGTGTGTGTGTGTGTGTGTGCGTGCGTGCGTGCATGTGCGTGTTTGTGTGTTTGTATTTGTGTGTGTATGTGTGCGCGTGCATGTTTGTGCGTGTGACATTAAACAAGGCATCTGGCAATAGTTGGAGTTGGTTCTCTCCCTCTACCATGTGAATTCTGAGGATAGAACTCAGGTCCTACATCTTGGCAGCAAGTGCCTTTACCTACTAAGACAGGTTGCTGGCCCAGGAAATTATTGGAATGGAGTAATTTGCATCATTTGTTCAAAGTGCTCTGGAACTGGTATAATTTGGCACTTTTTAGCTCCTAGAAATGTCCCTGTGAATTTAGCTCAGGTCAGAAGTACAGTGGAGGGTGACAAAGTCAGTTGCAGGCACTTTTCTGTGAAATGACATTTATAAAAAGCAAAGTTCTGTTTAAAATGTATATATTACATTATTGTTTGAATTATTGTCTCTAACATTTAATGCTGTTGCCGGGTATATACCCTTTTACTTTTGAATGAACTGGATACTTTAATCTCTTCATACTAACACTTCATATATCTAGATGGAGAATTCTATAGAATGGAAGTCTGGGCTTTAGCATCCCCAACAAGCTGGGCTTGGCCACCTGTCCCTAATGATGAAAAGCTGAGAAAGAATAATTCAGTGGAGCACATTGCAAAGAGGAAGTTGTAAACAGATACAATGTCCCCCAAATTTGGTGATATAGGCATAAAAGTTGGGTTTTAACAGAGGTCAAAAGGAATTGTACAATTAAGTAGTTCACACACCTTTCACCCATTATTGTCTGTACTGGTTAGTTTTTGTCAGTTTGACACAATCTAGAGTTATCTGGAAAGAGGGAATCTCAACTGAAGAATTGCTTCCATTAGATTGGGTGTGTCAGTTGGATATTTTTTTGGTTTTGATTAATGATTGCTATGGGAAGGCCCAGTCCATGGTGGGCAGTGTCTTCCCTAGGCAGGTAGGCCTGAGCTATAAAAAAAAAAAGTAACTGAATATGAGTTCAGAAGGAAGTCCCCTCTTCCAAGTTCCTGCTTTGACTTCCTGCCTCTGGCTTTTCTTAATTATAGACTGTAAGGTGTGAGCTGTAAGCTAAAATAAACCTTTTCCCCTAAGTTGACTTTGCTTATGGTGTTTATTACAGAAACAAACTAAGACATTGTCTTAGCTAGTCTGTCCTGCAAGGTAGTCTGATAAAATATCAAATTGTTAATCTGTTAGTTACTGTGGATTCAAACTTGCCCTTTTGAGATAAGTGTCCTCTTATGTGGGAATAGCATCTCTCTTCTGAGATTTTGCTGTTCCTAGAATCCAAGAAATCTGTAGGGTTAGTACAATGACTTATCTCTGTGCAGTCAGGCAAAGTAAAAGAGACAGACAGAAACAAAATGAAGGCAGAGATGTCAGACTTTCATTCTTCTTTTAGTTACCTGTGGACCCAAGTGAGGGGTCAGTACTTCTTAGAAAAATCAGTTTTGACATGCCTGTTTTGAGCTGAGCTGAAATTGGGATAATTATTACAACTTCAGATGCCTTTAAATCTTTCTTATAGAACTAAGATCATTTCCTGGAGGAGGCTTCACTTTCTAGGGCTCAGATCCTTAGGATAAGTTTCATATTACCTATGACTAGGAAATTCAGATCTTGGGGGAAAAAAATCAATAAAAGCTTTGGTCAGATCAACTACATAAACACAAGTGTGATAAATGAACACCACAGTGTAATGAGAAAGTGAACCCCAGGCTAAAATTCAAGGCTACTGCGTATTTGACATTAGGTGAATCATTCAACTTTGTGTACTTTCCTGTTAAAGCAGACGCAATGGCCTATCTACCACACACAGTTATGCTGAATATAAGAACCTGTAAAAAAACAACAACAACAAAATAAACACTGTAAATTTTCTCTTAAAGTCCCACTCCACTAAAATGTAATCTGTGATTTCTCTATTGGCCTGATGTAAATGTAGCATGGCCCTGTATAATAATATGTAGTATGTGTTTTAATGCTACTTGATGGCCTGAACAATGGGGCTTATATGAATTGATGGGGACATAGATGCACATGACATTCTGCCACCAATAAGGTTTTCTGTTTTTGAATGAAAAATTCCTTCATGGAGTGAGGATTTTCCCATATGCTCACCCACTCATGAGTAGCCAAAGATGTTATTGTAAAATGATTATTCCATGTTGAGCCATCTTGCTTGTTTATAGCAAGAGGAATTTCAATGTCCTTATCATTCTTTGCAGATTTCTGAAAACATTTCTTTGTCAGTTATGGCTTCAGTCGTTTCCTCCAGTGAGTAAAAGATCTGTTGTTCTGCCTTCTTTGTGAGTGTCTGTTTAAGGTTTTTTTCCTAAATAGTCCTGGAAGCCTTCCTTATATAAATGTGATCAGCATTTTATTTCATTGAGCCTTCTACCTAGAGCAGCTGTCTTCTTTCCATCAAACCCACACCATTTTTGCTTTCAAAATCCTGCTTAAAAGTTATCTGTTCAGAGTACTTAATCCATTAGCAAGGATTTGGTAAACACTGGCTTGAGGTAGGCCCTGTGGGGGTTAGGGCAGGGTCTCTCAAGGAGAATTGAAGGGAAGGTAAGCTGGGAAAATGAGACACTTGCACAGAATGGGGATGAATTAGCAATCAGGAGTAGCATGCTATGAGTGGCAGATGAAGGTGTCCTGATGGAGAGCACTGTGGGAAGGCAGGCCATGTCAGAAAGTAGAACATGAGTTAGGTCTTGGATTAGGCCTAAGGAGATAGAAATGCTAACTCTTTTCATGTGATTATTACATGTAGTATACATGAGTTGAGCTATCACAACATACTTCATAAATATAGAAAATTAAAAATAATTAACAAGGGCTGGGGAAAATAGCTCTGTGAATAAAGTTCTTGCAATGTAGCTATGAAGGCTAGAGTTCAAATTCCCCCAATTCACATAAAAAGATTGGAAGTTCTGGTGGCTGCTTGTAATCCCATCACTTGCAAAGCAGAGACAGAGCATCTTCAGGGCAAGTGAGCTAGCTAGCATAGCAGGAATAGGAGAGTTCTTGGATCGTTGAGAGATCCTGCTTTAATAAATAGAATGGAGAGTGACTCAGAAAGACACCTGATATGGGTGTACTTACTTGTACATGCATTTCAACACATAACACACATATGTGGGTACACATGCATGCATGAAAAAAATAGCATTGTAGAATTGAAAAAGGAGAACACACTGCTTTCCAAATAGGTAGAGGAGATGATAGGAAAGAGACAAAAAGGAAAGGAAATTGAAATGAGACAGTATAAGGCAAAGAAGTGGGAATGTAGACATTTGTTCCTAATAGTGAGAGCCCAGAGGCAGCAGTTACAGAGACCTAGTGACAACAAAGCTGGAAAAGGAGCTCAGGGCCAAATAAAGAGCTGGCCAAGGAGTCAGATCACTGTTTCATCGCCATTGGGAAGCTATTAAGGATCACTGTATAGGAAGATGACCTGATACGACCCATATTTGAGTATATTCATCTAATAATAGTATGCATGATGGCCTTGGAGTTGCAGGTAGAAGGTGGTGACAACAGCCAACAGGTAAAGGGAGAAGACACCAAGTTTCAGCTAGATTATTACTCTACCCTTCCAGGACTCCAAAAGTCTGCATGTCTAGCGCTATGAAGCTGTGTTTGAGATCTGATATTAGATGCGTGTAATTTGAAGGACCAAGCATGGATTTCTGATCCAGTCAGACCTAGGTGCAAATTCATAATGTCCCACTTAATCTCTGTGAATTTGTACCAATGATTCTATCCCCCTGAACTTCAGTTTCCTCCCAGATGAAGTAGCTACAATAGAAACTCACATGGAAGTTAATGAGAAACACTATCAAATAGGAGAGGAACGTTAAAACAGCATCCCTCACCTCCCTCCTTCTAGTTATCTGTGTGGTCCTGAGAACTCTTTTCTTTGGATGAGGTGCCACAAACATGAAGATGGTTATCTCTTCCTGCATCACTGTATTGAAAAAAGTTCCTTGGCTGTCTAGCAAAATGTCTGACTATGTCTGCCTCATTCCTCTTACTCCCATTCATTCATTTCATCAACAAACACTTTGAATAAGTATCTCATTCAGGGTCTTGTAGGTAAAGCGATGGACAAAATTAAACACAAATTTCTGTCACTATGGAACTGATACTATATTTGCGGCTGCCAAGGAATCTCACAATCAATAAATATTCAGTATGTCAAAAAGTAAAAGAGAAAAAGAGTATGGTAGAAAGTTGGTCAAGAATAGATTTCTTTTTAGCTGACACCTTAGAAGAGACTGGGAGAAGCCATGGAGTACGTGAGACAATAGTTTTCCAGCAAGGAGGGAACACAGATGAAATGATTCTTAAGGGGTAGCATGCTTCAGTGGTTTAAGGAACAGCAGAGGATTTGAAATAGTAACATGTTTCAAACAGGTGATTTGGAATAAAAATGTCCCCCATCAGCTCATGTATTTGAAATGTTAGTCCCTGCCTAGGGGCACTGTTTGTAGAGATTGTGGAACCTTTAGGAGGTGGAGACTTACTTGGAGGAACTATGCACTAGGGGTAGCTTTTAAGGGTTTATAGCCTTGACCCACTTTCAGTTTTCTCTCTCAACTTTGTATTTGCTATTGAAGATGTGAACCCCCAATTTTCTGCTCCATGCCTTTCCTGCCGTTATGGATATTCCTTCTGGAATTATAAGTTTAACTAAACTCTTTTATAAGTTGCCTTGGTTATGGTGCTTTATCACGATAATAGAAAAACAACTAACAAAGTAAGCAAGGAGAATGATATTAGGATGGGAGCCCATCAGTATATTCAGTATTCAGATAAAGTAAACCAAGGTAAGAACTCAGAGCAAACCAGAGAGCCATGGGAGGATTTGACGTAGAGAAGTGACTGATTAATCATTGTAACAGAATATCTCTAGAGGGACTATGTTGTAGAGTGGAAAAACCAAAAGCATTTAGAATTGGTAGAAGGCTCTAGCAATCCAAGAGTCATCCAGGTGACAAAGTGTTAAGGGCATAGACTAGGTTGATGACATGGAGGTGATGAGAAATAATCAGGGTCTGGATGTATTTCAAAGGCATTAAAGGACACCATTCACTAGCAGACTGGGGGTAAGGTGTTCATGGATAGGCTCAAAAGTTTTTGCTTTTGGCTTTTTTCCCCCTTTCACTGAACAATGGAAGAATGGAGTTGCCATTTACCCTGATACAAAATACCGTAATATAACCCAGTTTGAGAGAGAAATCCATGTTTTGGCTGTGCTGAGTTTGAGGTATCCATTAGACATCTGAATGAAAATGTAAACAAAGAAGTTGGATGTTCACATCAAACAGTTATGGGAGGGTGGTGAATACATCTGGGCTCGATTTCAAAATCTAATACCTTTAATACATAAAAAGGGACTAGCAATTGATAAGTACAAAGTATGTAAATATGTAACTTTTATGTATTTCTACCATGTTCTTAAGAACTGCAATAGTTGGTTACTCTGATTCCTTTTGGGTAAAAATCATACATATGGTTTTCTTGTTGTTGTTGTGTGTGTAGCATCTGAAGTTCCAGAAATTTTGAAAAATAGATTCTGAAGGATGTCATACACCTAATATGCTACTTTGGAACAATTATAAGGAGGAATTTCCACTGAACTGTTCTTAAATGTATATTCTCCTTAGTTGTCTCCATTCACCTCCCTCTCCCTTATGATGAGGATAGACATATTTCTAAATCTCATTGCATATTTGACATTCATCTTTTTCTTTCATGTTGATGCTTTTTTGTAAATCGTATATCTTACATTCATTTTCTCCTCCTAATCTGCCTGCTGTCAGTTTATTTAATAGGCTCAATTGCCAAAAACCCTAAGAGAGTAGAGCAAAACTCTTCCCTCTTCCACACATCCTGTTTAAGCACAGCTGTCTTACAAAATACCTATTTTGAAAGCATATAATGTCATCTCTATTTTCCACATGAGAAAACTGAGCTGGTCTAAGACAATCATTACTTGTATTAAATCACATAGCTAAGAAGTAAATAACCTAAGATTCAAATGAGGATCTATTTCCAAATGCATTCCTCTCAACTACCAACAATCAGTACTTGCATCATAGTTACCCTTCTGATCTCTATACCAGTTATTTATTCTGTGCGTTGACCATATCTACTGGAGGTTTATTAATATTAAATATTTAGTATCAATTAAATACTTAATCAAATATTAAGTATTTAACATCAGTTCCTGCCCAATTCCTTAGCACATTCCACTTAGTTGGTGGGTGTACAGGGACTGTCAACATTTTTGCTTTTGTGTTTTGAGATGTGAGTCTGACTATAGGTTGTCCTTAAATTTCTGCACTCAAGTGATTTTTACATTTCAGCCTTCCAAGTATCTGGGACTACAAACATGCATATGGTTTGTCACCTTATTTAATATTATTGTTCAGGGGTTGTCAATTCCTATTACTTTAATAGTTGGCCAATACAAATAAACATAGGAAATGAAATTCCTTGGGAAAGAACAGCCAATGAGGGAGCTGGGGGGGTGTTCACTGGTATAGTGTTTACCTAACATGAACAAGGCCCTGAGCCCAGTTCCTAGTATTGCTGATGCTGAGGATGAAATCCAAGGCCTTGTGACTTTACTTAATTCTTATTACTTATTCCTGAGCCACATCCCTACCCCGTCATGTGGTTTTATGTTCTTTGTATCTTTCCATATATGTTATGCAGCTTGGGACTCAAGAAATGCTTCTTAAACTGAATTCACAGATATCCCACAAACAAGTTTCCTTCTTTGGAAGTCTAGGTACTCTAACTCATTGTAGATGACTTCATGCCTATTCAGTTGACAAACAATTTTGAAGCTAATTGAATGGTAGGTCTGGGAGTATAAAAATTGAAAAAGCATGACTCTTGGGAAGAGGGACTGCCTCTGACATAAACTGATTGGCTGGCTCTTTGATCACCTCCCCCTGAGGGGGGAGCAGCATTACCAGGCCACAGAGGAAGACAATGCAGCCACTCCTGATGAGATCTGATAGACTAAGATCAGAAGGAAGGAGAGGGGGACCTCCCCTATCAGTGGACTGGGGGAGGGGCATTCATGAAGAAGTGGGGGGAAGGTGGGATAGAGAGGGGAGGAGGGAGGGGCTTATGGGGGGATACAAAGTGAATAAAGTGCAATTAATAAAAGTTAAAAAATGACAAAAAAAGAATAAATGCTTAGAATGTAGTTAAAGATTATAAAAAAAAGAAAGAAAAGAAAAAGCATTATTCTTATCACCAAGAAGCTCAGTTTAGTGGTGAGAAAACTATATGAAATAAAATATGACATGATACTTGATATCTTTAAGGTATGTACCTTCAATGTGCAATGAAAGCATGAAAGAAAATCTGAAGTGAGTTGTAAGGCTAGAGTAAAAAGAATATGCACATTGATTCTTGAAGGATTTATCTTGTTTTGCAGGTGGGCAACCCTTCTTATAAAAAATAGTAGCTTAGGCTAATGTGCAGAGGTATGGGAAGAGATAGAGAATTTAGCTTGCGGTAGCATGACTTCTTTGCAAGGTAGCAAATAATAATGTTGGAATGGCAGATTATATGGCAGCCAAGAGCCTATACCTTTGCATCAGACAAGTAAGGTAAGGGTTATGTAGAACTTGATTATTCCTATTTATCTCAAAGGGGCAGTTTTAGCTGGGTATAGCCATAGGTAATGCATATCCAATGTTAACAGGTCTTGTGAATTTTTTTTTTATATTTAGAAAAGTAGGAAAGCAGCAATCTAAAAATGTGAAACTTCCAGATTTCTAAATGCTAGAATTGAATTTTCTTTTCAGTAATTTTCTTTCCCTGTTTTAGCCAATATTACATCAAACACGACACATCTGTTTGCTGAATGTCACCCACAGGTTTATTGTTTTGAGACTTATGCAGTAGGGGACATGAAAACAGAGAAGCTGACTGAAGCAATGCATCAACACACACAACACAACATATTAATAAAAGGAAACTTGTAGGATGGGGGCCTAGTGCATATGAAATTTCTAGGTTCAATCCATAGCACTTCATTAATATAATGCTAATTATTATAACCACATGCATTTCTCACTGCCCTGCTCAATGTGATATTTCTAAAGCATATAAAGCCTCCTGAGAATTAAAATGAGGTTCTAGATCAAATGCAATTCTGAAGGCTTCTGAGGGCAATAGGGCAAACAAAATCTTTCTTGGTTCAATTATTATAAGAAGAGCCACAATGAGATGGCTCAGCAGATGAAGGCGCTGATCTACAGTGCAAGCTTGATGACCTGACTTTGATGCTGGGACTTATCGTAAAGGTGGAGAGTGAAAACAGATTCCACAGAGTTGTCCTCTGACCTCCTTATGTCCTCATGTGCTCAGTGGCATGTAAGCTCCACCCATCACACACACACACACACACACACACACACACACACACACACAAACTGATACATTTTAAAAACTAAAATTCTGGTAGAACATGGGAAGCAGAGACCACTAAGATCCTTAAGCATCACCACTAAGGCCATGACCACTACCACCACCATAAGGAGATGGACTTGATTTATTTCCCTCTCATTTTAGAAGAAGAAAAGATAGTCTCTTTAAACTGTGTGCGCAATAAATTAAACATAGCCAGCGATGAGACAGATAAGGCGTAATGTAATAGCTGCAACAGTTTAAACTCTTCATTTTACAGTTGGAGAAAGCAAGTCAGTGCTTCCCCACTCCCTAAAAAAAAAAAAAAAAAAAAAAAAAAAAAAAAAAAGGTACATAGCTCTGCTCAGAGTGACCCAACAAACTAGTGGCAGAGCAAAGCCTCCTGACTTCTGATCTAGCATTCTTTTCAATAATCCTGGCTGTGATAATTAAAGTAAATCAGCTTGGCGGTTTTCCTAGCATCTAGAATTCCTGGTCTGGACAAGTAGATCGTGAGAGCTGCCGTTGCAAGCTTTTCTTTTCCTCTTTATCTGTGTGATGATGAGATCCTTTGCAAACTTTGTTTCGTGGGGGAAGGTTAGAAAGAGGACAAAAACATATTTGTGAAGCACTGAGACTATTCACAAGGCTATGAAAGAAAACTTGTCTGCGGCTGATATATTTAAAGCTTCTGACCTCTGTGCTCTCTGCACTGACCTCTCCACCATATGCTTCTGGTTTTGTTTTTCTTTTGTCTCCTCTTCTATATTCTTCTGTGTTTTTCTTCTCCCTTATCAGCCCAGGTGTTAGGCCTACCTTTAAGTGCTCTGGGGCATCCCTGAACCTCCTCAGTGGCTTTTTACTATGCTTCCTTCAAGTCAATAAAATTACTAATTATTAATTTCTCAATTACATGGAAATGAGAGTGCCTACTGGCTAAAGAAGTGTATGCTTGCCCTGCTAAAATCTCGGGACTAGTATCTCTTGTCAGTTGTGACTCTTGACAACTAATCTTTTCCAGCCTTCACTTCCAGGTCTATTGTTCTGACCTTTGCCATGTTCTCTCGGCCCCTGTTTCTGATTGGCGCAGCTGTTGAAGATGCTGCAGTTGCAGCAGTGTACATCTGGAACATTTGGCTGACTTGTTGAACTTCCCCCAGGGAACACTCCAGGGGAAGCATGGGAAGGGTGGAGAGGCCAGAACAGTCGTCTGCAAGGAGAGATGCCAGTAGGGTCTGGCTAGTCTGTGGACCACCCTTGTAAAAATTCACCTCGTTGTGACCCTCAGTCTCCCCACCTGCATCTTGAAGGCTCATGTTCTTTCAAAACTTCTGTAGTCCAGGAAGAAGATAAACTTTTGGCTGTGAGTTCTCTCATACAGCGCTTTCTGCGGTGTAAAGGGGATCAATGCATATCTGTTGAATGGATTAATTTATCAAAAAAAAAAAAATCCAGGAGACTGTTTTACTATTCAAGGAAGAGCATCAGTTCAGTTTTACTTGGCAGTAAGCACCCTCCCTATGCTCCCTTCTAGGAGTGAGGTTGCCTATCCCCCATCTGTTTGGTTCCTAGGCTCTTAGGTCTCCTTTTCTTCTGGCGAGACATTGAATTGCAAACACAGCAGGCATGGTTTCATTCCAAACCCCTGAACTGTTTTAATTAGTTTAACGTCTGTTAAACGCTTTGAAGATTGAAAGCAACAGATAAGTACTGGATGATGTTATTAGCAACTACGGTTAATTGCAAACATTTCTATTAATGCTAGTTTCTGCCCCCTTTCCTTTGCTCCACATTCTTTCCAAGGTTCCCAAATTCTTCTCAGCCTCCCCCTCCTGCCCTCCCCCATGGCGGCGCTGAAGGGTTAAAGGGGGGGGTGGAGTCCAGAGATGAACGACAGCGGCAGTCACCAACTGCAACGGGGCAAGCAGGAGGGCTGGGTGGGGCTGCCAGGCAGAGGTGAATCCCCACGCCCCCAGGTCCCGCCCCACGGCTGAAGGCTCGAGTGGAACGGCAGGGGGCGGGGCGCTCAGGCCTGGCGGGCCCGTGGTTGGGCATTCCGGCCGCCCCTTGAGGCATGGGGCGGGGTAGGTGGGGACCTCCTCCCTCATTCCCTCTTGTGCAGCACCGCCTCTCTCCCGCCCCTCCTCCTCCCTTTCCCACCCCCCGGAGTGGAGCTGCACATGCGGCTGCTCCCTGTTCTGTCCCGCCCAGCCACCGTCGCTCAGGAACGGGTCCCTGCAGCCCCCAGCCGATGGCAGGACAGTAGCCGCCTGTCAGGGGTCTTGAAAGACTGAGGCAGAGGCAGAGGCTCCCGGGCCTCAGACAGTGGTTGTCTCTGGAGGCCATGGGCTACCCTGAGGTAGAGCGCAGGGAACCCCTGCCCGAGGCAGCGCCAAGGGAGCGGGGCAGCCAGGGCTGCGGCTGTCGCGGGGCCCCTGTTCGGGCGGGCGAAGGGAACAGCTGCCGGCTCTTCCTGGGTTTCTTTGGCCTCTCGCTGGCCCTCCACCTGCTGACGCTCTGCTGCTACCTAGAGTTGCGGTCCGAATTGCGGCGGGAACGGGGAACAGAGTCCCGCCTTGGCGGCCCGGGTGCTCCTGGCACCTCTGGCACCCTAAGCAGCCCTGGTAGCCTCGACCCTGTCGGTCCCATCACCCGCCACCTCGGGCAGCCGTCCTTCCAACAGCAGCCTTTGGAACTGGGAGAAGATCCACTCCCCCCTGACTCCCAGGACCGGCACCAGGTGAGTCACCTAGGAGGGGCGGCGGCCTTGGAGGCCCCCTCCCCTGCTAGGTTGGGCGGGGGCCTGCGCCGCAGGGGACTCTGCCACTCTGAGCAAAGTTACAGGGCAGGACCTGGGAGTGGGCCAGAGTGCTAGGGAGAAGTCGTCCTGGGCAGGTTGTCCTCAGTTCCTGGCATGGCTCATTCAGACCGTCTCAGGTCCCATGGACTTGCACGCGCCGCCCCCCGGGGGTGTGGGTTGCTTCGGGAAAAGTTGGCCGGCCTCACTCCCAGCGGGTGGAAGAGGTGCCTGCGTCGCCCCCGTGGCCCTCTAATGGCTAGCAGCTTGGCCCCTTGTGCCCCTGTTGAAGTTCTCTGCCCACGGTGCTTGTTTCTTCGTGTCCGGAACTGATGCGAGCACTAGCAGGCTCCTCTTTGGAGTTGGAGCTGTAAACAGCTGTAATAACTGTTCCACGCCCGTTGAAACAACTTTTAACCTTACTTTCAGCGCCGGGTTCTTGTGCGCTGACCAGAAAGTGAGCTTTTTCACACTTACCTGCAATTTGAGACCGATTGTCCTCTGCGTTCTAGTGAGGATCAGCGCCCCTGAGGAATTCTGGTAGAAATATGCCGTCCTGCTAGACAACTTCTGAACAGCAATTTTAAAAAAATGTATGGAAATAAAACTCACCCTTTGCATGCCGGTTCTGACACCCTTGTGGATGGAGTGGGGTGCAGTGGGTGTGAAGACTTTTCATTATAACTTTCAGAGCAGGAAGTTGACACTTTGTTTTGGTGTTTATAATCTTGAGAGTGTTTGTATCCCTTTTAGCAAACCAGTAGCTTGGTTGTTTTTCTAACTCTTTATTCAAGTTAGTTTAGTGTAGTTGATATTAAGTATTCTTGGGGTTGCTATAGTTGTGTCCCATATGAATCTTAGGAAAGGCATCCAAGGTTTTTTTTTTTTTTTTTTTTTTTTTGAGGTGGTTAAAGACTAATGGTGAATTTGTCCTTTATGGAGAAAACAAGTTGTGTAATTAACTTACTTGAGGTGAGGCATGGAAGCCTTTTATAGTTGGCGCTACATCCATAGTCATTGTCACAACTCATTAAGCATTATTTGTGCCACTTTGGCCTTCAGAGTTGTACACTTTAGAGCTATGACATTCATGACAATACTCCAATGTCAGGACTGACACCTGTCTTCTTTTGCAGTGTGCTTGGTAAAATTGCCCCAGATCTAAAGTGTCTTTCAGACACACACCAACTTATACAACAGCTTATCAAAGAATAGAATCAGCAGCCATGCTTCTCATACTCGAAACTCTGAACGCTATAGCTAAATGAGAATTAATTAGGACTATGGAGGTCTTTTATTTGTCTCCCCCTCCTCATCCCCGGTAGAGATACTTAGTAGCTGCACATTGATATTTTGTGATATATATATATATATATATATATATATATATATATATATATATACACATATCCATATGTATATATGTATATCTATCTGTCTATCTATCTATGAAGGAATTAAATTTTGTTGCTCAAATGGTGGTCAAGGTTTTTTGGCAATCAGGGTGGCTAGAGCCCTGTTTACAGATTGGGGATTGGTGGGACAACTGTATTCTAGAGCTTCTGTGATGGCATGGGACTCTCATAGCTTTGCAATGGCATTTAGTTGCTTACCCTTGTGTAGTACTAAAGTACTTATGTGTTTCAGTACAGCTTCTTATCTGCTGCTCTTGAGTCTTTCTATTTTAGTATTTTGGGGGCAGTCAAAAGATACTAGTTCTTTACATTTATTGGTATCAGTTGGAATTGAAGTTTTCCAAATTTGTAAGGTACCACCTGAGTCTATTTTATTGATTCCTTTGGAGAACATATAGTTCTCAAGAGATAAGTGGCCCAAGATATCATCATTTGAGTCAAAACTAGGATTAAGGTGCTCCCTCACCTTCCAATTTAGTACACATTCCCCAATAATATAGTGTCTGCTGAGAATTTTTTTCTTTGTGGGGGAAGGGAAATGAAGGGACAACAAGTTGCCAGGTTGGCACTCCATAGGTTTTGTTTGTTTGTTTGTTTGTTGTTTTACAAAATGAAGGGTTCAGATCTGTGTCATTTTGTTCTGCTCTGACTACACTTTGGCCAGACTTAAGTTTAACCATGTATTCCTTATTCATCTTGAATTTCACTTTCAGGAGAATTCAAATAAATACTGAGGAAATTTTAGCCCAGATTCAACTTGTTCCTCTTGAGGATATTAGTTTTAGCATGTAGATGGATAGATAGATAGGTAAGTAGGTAGGTAGGTAGGTAGATAGATGATAGTTAGATAGATAGATAAATAAATAAATTAAGGAACAGTTGATTGGCTAATCCAGTTAAATTGATGTGCTATATCTTGGGTAAAATTTCTAGTGCCCTGGTGCACCCTCTGCTGGTTTTGCAGTGACATTTAATCGTAGTATCTGCTGACAGTCAAAATTCTAAGTGGTACTGACAAATTCTGATTCATATATTAGGAAATAAACAACCTTGTGAGACTTAGCCACGTAGGTCATATTTTATATTTTAGTTGTTCAACATAAGCCGCTGCGGTTACAGCTTGTACAGAGGGGATCAGAGATAGAAGCATGCATCCTCCAGTGGACAGTAATTTGGGTTTCCTACCAATATATTTAGAAAGAGTGAAGGAAAGCTGATGAAACTAAACTGCAGTGAGCAGAACAGTAGATGGCATTTCATTATGTGAGGTCATACATATGTTTAGACAAAGGTAAAGTTATCCATACTTACGTGATGAATGGACTGAGGACTCCTAATTACGACTCAAAGAAAGACTCTAGAAACCAGTGAAGGTGTATATACCATACTTCAACAAAGAAAAATATTTTAAAAAAAAAAGGATACAGAAGAAATTCAGGACACAAAAAAGCAAAAGTAGCAATTTTCTGCAAGGGAGATGTTACAAATTAGGGACACGGTCTCTGATCATAAAAGTGAAAGGGTGGCATAAGAGTTTCTGGAATCATGGACTGTCTCCTTCAGCTGAAAGAGATATAAATAACTGTATCTGGGATACTTAGTGAAGATTAGTGTAAGGGCTAGAGATATACCAGTAGTGTCTGTATTTGACAACAAATAATTAAAAACATTGAAAATCACTGGATCTCACCATAAGAAAAGAAGGTCTGGTCATGATTATGTCTCTCAAATGTCAAAAACATGGTGGAAAATCTCAGGAATGTGTCAACAACAAAACAAAACTTTTTTCCATGAAGATCAAAGCTGAATTTTTGCCTACAATCAGAAAGAAAATTCTGGTGGCTGTTCCTCAAGAAAAATCTAACAGCTGATTGATAAAAGTCTCCAGAAACCCAATTAAATTGATCAAAGGTATGTGTGTGGGGGCTTTTCTAGTTTTTTTCCAGTCTAGAAAAAGAACTGTCTCAGAGAGAGAAAGATGATCAAAGTCTTCCACATCAGGAGAGAGATAATATTCTTAATATATTGGTGTAATTTGATGATCTAAGCCCAATAAATAGAATTTTCTCTGTGTTAGATACAGTGTTAAGTATTATGTGTTTTTAATGTTGGAGAAATTATGTTAAGAAAGATAAATGAAGGTAGTATCTCATAATCTAAACTACACATAGATCAATAGGAATTTATTCAGGACTGTTGAAGATATTTGAGGTATATTCCTAATTATTTGAGGTGATGTCATAGAGGCTAGCTTTAAAGTTCTACAGAAATCTTTGAGTATAGCTGTATCACTAGCATACCAGGATTTAATATTCCTAATAACTAAGAATCATTCTGGATGATTCATGTTGAACATAACAGGCCCTACAAACTGTGGATATGGAATCTAGATAAAATATTATTATGAGTTTAAATGAAGACTTTTTAATGTGTTATTTAAGGCTTTTGATAAACTAGGTTCATAGTATCCCTCTCATTTTCACTCTCAGTAATTTTACTCCTGGAAGTCACCTACTATATTCTCTTTGGGGATTATTTTGTCATTTCTGATTTTCATCTTAATACATCTCCTGTTGTTACATTAAAACTCCTCAGAAATCTACCTTCTGTTGTCTTCATGATTCCTAATATAGTACTAGTTATAGCTAAGTAGAAAAATAGTTGTTGAACTACTCTGCTAGCATTTATAGAAAACAAAGGCATTTTGTAAAACAGTCTGTTTCTCTCCTCCTTGCTAAGTCTTTGAGTTGTCAGTCTTGCTTAGATGAGTAAATAGTCCCATTAGTACGTTTCCTTGTTTTTAAGATAATTAGTAAGTGAAGTGGAAATGAGGAATCCTAATTATGTGATCCATTTCCTAGTTTCACACTTTCCCTCTAAGATGGTACTAAAAGTTTTTTTGTAATAACATTGTTTGATGCTCTATTTGCTTTTGGATCTCATTTTTCTCTCTTAGATCTCATGAAAAAAGATCTGTAATTACCTTGTAGAGAAGATCTCTTATCCTAGAGAATTTCTGAAGTGAATTTAATTTCCCATAGTATTATCAAGAAAAGCCTTGCGCCTTTGTGTGCAAGGCAGCTTTGGTAGAGAACCATCTTTACCTGACTTCTCTGTAAATGCCCAGCACTTACTCCCTCATTTCTATTCTTTTTCTTTATATTTTATTGACATATAATACAAACACAGAAAGGCATACACTTCATAATTATACCACTTGACAAACTATTACAAAATGAGTACACTCATGTCGCTTGCACCTAGGTCTTGAAATAAAATATTTTTAACATCCTGAAAAACCTTGATTGTGCCCATCTATATCACTATATATTACTGATATATCTATATAAGTATGACATAGATTATATTAGATATATATTACTGATATTTCACTATGTCAGCGTCACTCTCCAAAGATAATGGCTGCCTTGACTTCTATTATCAGAAATAATTTTTTTTTCATTTTGAACTGTACATAAATGAAATCAGATATATGTATTTTTTTGAATCTTGTGGTTCTTGGTTAACACTATATTTGTGGTAACCATATTATTGTAGACAGATATTTTTAATTTATATTTTTTATATTCTGTTGCTAAATTACATCATAATTTATAAATTCCTTATCATCATAATAAATATGTACATTACTTCCAGTTCGGAGTTATTATGAATAATGAAGTTTCAGATACTTTCATAAATGTCTTTTAGTTCTAATTATTAGAATTTCCATTGTATTTATACCTAGGATTATTTTCTGTGTAATAGAGAATACATTATTTTAAGTTATTGATGATAGTTTTTCTAACTTATTGACAATTTGTATTCTCATCTGTAATGAAGGAGAAGTGCAGTTTTTCTATACCTTGCAATCACAGCTATTCTGGTGAGTGGGTTTGTATTGATATCTTGTTATTGTATGTGATATTGAGACTCTAACTCAAGGCTTCAGGTCTGCTAGATAAGTATCTGCCCATGAGTTACATCCTTAACTTTATCTTAGGATTTTAAAGGATTCTTCTCAGAAGACTGATGAGGTTGTACTCCTTATCATATGCTATTATCAATTTTGATAGCTTCATGAAGTGCTTATCCATTTTATATATATATATATATATATGTCTATTTTCCCTGTTCTTACAGCTTACTTATATAATTAAAATATGTTATTTTTATTTTAAATTATGTGTATGTATGTCTATGTCTGTGTGGGGGTATGTGAGTGGAGTTTTCTGCAGAGTCCAGAAGAGGGCTCTGGATTATCAGGAGCTGGAACTACAGGTAGTTGTGACATGGGTGTTTCAAACCAAACTCAGGTCTTCTTCAGGAGCAACAAGTACTCTTAACTGAGCCACTTCCCTAGCCTTAGAAATCTTTATATACCTGGAAATGATTTCTTATAATTTGCAAAACATTCTCAAATTTGTGGCCGATTTTTATACTATCCTTTGATGAACAGAAGGCTTTAATTTTAATGTGTCAAAATTTTCTTTTGTGGGTAGTGTTTTTGTATCCTGTTTAAGCAGTGATTTTCTACATCTGAAGAGATGGCTCAATGTTTAAGGGCATGTACTGCTTTTGGAGATGGTCAGTGTTTGGTTCCATGCACCCTTATCAGGCAGCCCACAACCATCTAACTTCATCTCCAGAGAATCTGAAGCCCTCTTGCATACACACACATACAAGTGTACCACAAAATAAGTATTTTTTTAGTAATAACCATAAATTCAAATTTTATGTAGAATACATAATAAAATGTGAGCTATTGTTCATTTTTACAAATATTTATCATATATTTTATAAACAGAGTAATATATCTTACAATTATATATTTTGAAATGTTTAGGAAAAATTATTATATTTTTATACTGTAATGTCTGTCAAGGTTGAGCACATAAATTTTTGCCTTCCAGAAAAAGGATGGGTTGAGGACCTTAAGAAAAACAAGGGGTTTAATTTACCTGAGAATGTCTACAGCTTGGAGAGCAAGACCAAAGACTAATCCTAGAAATTATGTAACATATTAGTTACATAAAGGGCGTTCCTCAATGGCTTGTCCTTGTGCCTCAACAGCTCATCATCCTTCCATGACACCAGAGTCTGCTTAATATATAATGCAGAGTCTGCCAAAGTAGTAGAAAAAAATGTTCTTGGGAAGAACTATGATGTCGTACAGGATAGAGAATTGTTTCTATAATCTTTTCTACAACCTGATGTTAAATACAAGAAGAGGCATGGAATGAAAATATAGCATTAAAACAAGTATTTTTTAAAAGTGTTTTCTGACTTTGAAATCATTAGACATGGTCATACATTATCAAAAGTTTTTGTATGTGTGACATTCATAGTTAGATTTGCAAGCCAACTGCCAACAGAGGTTGATTTTGTGTATGGTGGCGACATAAAGGTCAGGTCCTATATTTTTCCATGTAGGTATCCAACTGATCTGAACTGTTTATTGTAAGGACTTTTTTCTACTTTTCTACATTTTTACTTTTTTCATCCTTCCATTGTTTATACACCCCAAACTGTTCCTGAAATGCTTATTCTATTTTGTTGATCTGTCTCTCATCAGTATATTTTCTGTTGCTATAACAAAATAATTGAAGCTAGGAACTTGAAAGTAAAAGAGATTACTTAGGTCATTTTGGAGATTCAAAAACATTCATTCATCTTTACTGAAGATAACCTTGGGTAGATAACAAAATGGTGGAGAAAGAGAAAGAAACTACATGCAGAAAAGTGAAATTTTGCATGGGTCGTCCTCACGTCATAGCAACTTACCCCTTTAAGAATTAATGTACTCTGTTAAAAAAAAAAAAAGGATGAATTCCTTCTGAAGGCAGTGCTCTCAGTGACCCATTTACCTTGCATTGAGTCCTACCTCTTAAAAGTTCTAGCATATCAACAGTGACACACTGACATTTAAGCACCCATCACATGAATCCTTTGGAATACAAATCTGCAACCAGACCTTAGCACACCGTAACTACCACAGTGTTGGTGACTGAACCCTGTGATAGGTTTCTGATATCTGGGAAAGCAAATCCTTACAACTTTTGTTCCTGTGCTTTAAAACTATCTTGCATACTCTTGACATTCTGATTTTCTTATGTGAATTGGCTTTTTTTTAATGTGAATCAAGAAAAGAAAAACATCTTAGAGTTTTTGTTTGCAATCATATTTAATTTAAAAATTGTTTTAGTTAAGGTTTCTTTTCTATTGTGATAAAACACCAGGACCAACACAACTCAGCTTACAGTTTAACTCAGCTTACAGTCCCAAAGGGGGTTAGTGTTTATGATGAAAGAGTGAAGATGTGAAGGTGTGGCTACAGGCAGCTATAGCAGCACCTGAGAGCTCAAATTTTGATTCACTAGCAGGTAACAAAACACACTGGGAATGGGGAAAGTCTTTTGAAATCTCAAGCCCTCCCCCATTGACACATCTTCTGTAACAATGCCACACCTCCTAATCCTTCCCAAAGAGTTACAGCAACTGGGGAACAAGTATTCAAATATATGAGTCTATGGGGAACATTCTCACTGAAACTGCTATAAAAACCAAGTTAGGAGAAGTCACATTTTCCAATTCAGGAACATGGTGTATCTTTCCATGTCTTTAATTTTTACTTAATTTTCCTAGTAATATATATATTTATATATTTTTATTTTTGAATGGAGAGGTTTTCCAAAGTATGTTATTTTTTTATGCCATGGTGTATGATAGCAATGGTGGAGGTTGTGTTTACCATGGAGATCACACTGCAGAAATGCAGGATTTATGCCCTCAGGTACCAAGAGTACTGTCAGAAGACAGAGTTCAGCTGAGAGTTGCCTTTGGAAACAAACTTTTTCAGCCAAGGAGAAACTTTTATGTCTGCCTACATCTACTGACTAACCATTATAGAGCTATAAATCATTTCCCCTTCTAAATCAGGAAAACGCTGAAGAACATACACTAGCCATATTAGCTCAAGAGCTAAACAAAAATTTGGCTAGGATATTTTGGGGGTTGTCCTTTTTTCCTCATCTTGCACATATGCTGATCCCCAAAAGCACTATCTAATAAAAAATTCTGCATGGTATCTAAGTCTTTCAATTGACTAGGTAGGAAACCCAGTGTAGGGCTACATATATTTTGTTTGTGATTATAATATACTTACATAAATTCCCCCTTCAAACCCTCTCTCCATCCAAACTTTCCCATGTAACCTCTCTTGCTCTCTTTCATATTCATGACCGCTTTTTCTTTTAACTTTAGTTGCTTCTTGCTGGTATTTAGAAGTTTATGTATTAGAAAATATGTAGTTTATGTATTAACTTTGTGTCCAGCAGCTAGCTGAACTCACTTACTGATCCTAAATAATTTATTTGTATTTTCTTTTTGGCTTTTTCATGTGTTTATCAAAATGCTTGTAAAAATATTTTAAAATTTTTATTCATTTCCTTTTTAATTTATATACCTTAAAAGTTTTCTTTCTTTTGGCCAGTTATTCCTGGACGTGAAGCTTGCCCTGGACTATAGTTGAAGAAAACTGGGTTTTGTTTTGCCAGCAGCTATCAATTGCAAATAGATTCTTGGTTAGGGGTGGAACCCAGAGTTCACATTACCCTCTCAGTATGGGGACCCTATCTGGCTTGAACATGTCCAGGTCTTGTGAATGCTTTCTGAGTCTCTATGAGTCATATGTGTATCAATCCTCATGTGTCTGGAAGACACTTTTTCTTGGAGTCATCTGTCCTGCTAGCTGTTATAATGTTTCCTTTTGCTTGTTTGACTTGATTTTCATTTTTGTTGTTTTCTTTTTACACATACACTCTCTCAGTCTCTCTCTCTCATACATACACACACACACACACACACACACACATACACATAGAATATAAAGGTGGGTGGGGAGGAAGGTGGGGTAATCTGGGAGGAGTTGGAGGAGGGGGAAAGAATATCAAAATATATTGTATGAAAAAACTTTTTAAAGTAAAAGAATATTTTCTTTATTATAATGGTAAGAACTTTCAGACTAATGTAGAATGGAAATAGTAATATAGCAGACATCTTTGTTCACTTCTGAATATCACAGCAAAATTTTCATTTTACTGTTTGTCATAGATTTTATTATTAATTTAAAAGATATTTATAAATTTTAATTTTTTCTTCCATCAAACATCATAAGGAATTACATCATTGCATCACGTTTTTCTTTTATATATTAAACCAGTCACATGATTTTTCTCCCTTGCTCTGTTAATGTAGAATGAAAAAACCTTATAACCTTAGGATAAAACCTCTTTAGTTCCAATGTACTATCCAGTTCACATATGTCTGGAATTCTTTTTTCTGTTTCTTTCTTTATTTCTTTCTTTGTTTCTTTTCTTTACTCCCTTCCTCCCTCCCTTCCTTCCTCCCTCCCTCCCTCCCTTCCTTCCTTCCTTCCTTCCTTCCTTCCTTCCTTCCTTCCTTCCTTCCTTCCTTCCTTCCTTCTCTCCCTCCCTCCTTTCTTTCTTTCTTATTATTTAATATAAGTTATTCACTTTGTATCCTGGCTGTAGTCCCCATTCATCTCCTCCCAGTCCTACCTACTCTCTCTCTTCTCCCTCTGTGCCCCTCCCCTAGTCTACCTGTAAGCAAGGACTTCCTCCCATTCTCTCTGACTCTAGCCTATCAGGTCTCATCAGGGCTATTTGCATCATCTTCCTTTGTGGCTTGGCAAGGCTGCACACCCCAAGGGAGAGGTGATAAGAGAGCCTGCCACTAAGTTTATGTCAGAGAAAGCCCCTGATCCCCTTACTAGAGAACCCTCTTGGAAACTGAGCAGCCAATAGGCTTTGTCTGAGCAGGGGTTTTAGGTCCTCTCCAGGCATGGTCCTTGGTTGGAGTATTGGTCTCTGCAAGGCCGCCTGGGCCCAGGTTTTTTTTTTTTTTGGCTTTGTTTGTCTCCTTGTGGAGCTACTGTTCCCTCAAGGTCTTTCTATCTTCCCTTTCTTCCATAAGATTCCCAGCACTCTGCCCAAAGTTTGGCTATGCGTCTCAGCATCTGCTTTCATACCCCGATGGGTAGAGTCTTTCAGAGGGCCCCTGTGGAAGGCTCCTGTCTTGTTCCCTGTCTTCTTCTACTACAGATATCTATCTTGATTGCCCTTTTGAATGAGGTTTCAGCTTCTTTAGGACTATAGATTTTAGTTTGTTTATATGGCTAATATCCACTTGTAAGTGAGTTATATGCCATATGTGTCTTTCTGCTTCTGGGATACCTCACTCAGGATGATCTTTTCTAGTTCCCACCATTTACCTGCAAATTTCATGATTTCCTTGTTTTTAATTGCTGAATAGTATTCCATTGTGTAAATGTACCACAATTTCTATATCTATTCTTCAGTTGAGGAACATCTAGGATGTTTCCAGCTTCTGGCTATTACAAATAAAGCTGCTACAAATATGGTTGAGCAAATGTCCTTGTTGTGTACTTGAGCATCTTTTGGCTATATGCCTAAGAGTGATATAGCTGGATTTTGAGGAAGCACTATTCCTAATTGTCTGAGAAAGCACCAGATTGATTTCCAAAGTGGTTGTAAAAGTTTGCATTCCCACCAGCAGTGGAGGAAGGTTCCCCTTTCTCCACAACCTCTCCAGCATGTGTCGTCACTTGAGTTTTTCATCTTGGCCATTCTGATGGGTGTAAGGTGAAATCTCAGGGTCGTTTTGATTTGCATTTCCCTGATGGGTAAGGACACTGAGCATTTCTTTAAGTGTTTCTCTGCCATTCCATATTTCTCTATTGAGAATTCTCTGTTTAGCTCTCAGTGTCTGGAATTATTTTACTAACCTTTCATTTATAATCTTTGATCTTTATTTATGAGTGAGATTAGCATGTAATTTTCTTTTATTATCAAGTTTGGATATCAAGGTTATTTTATGCTGTTATTACAATTGTATTTGTTTTATTTGTTGCTTATAATCATTTATGTAACATTGATGATATTTTTTCTTTAGCTGTTTGGAAGAATTCATGAAGTCATTTTATTCTAAGGGAGGTTAAAGTGTGTTTGATATCCTAATAGCTAACAAAATAATAAAATACTTAGAAATAAATTTATCCAAGTGCGTCAGAGACTGAACACTGAAAAATATAAAACGACAAAAGAAGTTGAAGAAAACAGAAGTAAGTGAAAATATATTTCATATCTGTTTATTAGAAGAAGTAAAATTTGTGAAATATCCATGCTATCCAAAGAAAATTGTCAGTTAAATGAAAACCCCCAAATTCCAATGACACAAGCCAGGTATTGTGTTTTATAACTTGGATTGTGAGCTAAGGCAGAAGGATTGTGAGTTCAAGGGTAGCCTTGAACGTGGTGAGTCCTTATCTCAAAAACAACAACACAAAAAACAAACAACAACAAAACAATTCAATGACGTGTCACATGTCATAGAAATTTAAGTTCTGAATTTATAGAGTACCACAAAAATACCTTCATCTATTTCTATTATCAGTTGTCTATCTTATTTTTCCACTACTTGCGCTGTTTTGTCAAATGCTTGTTTGATTTCAGAGTAATGGCATAATGTATAATATATTATTATTATGTGTTATATTAGATAAAATATTTGTGTTATATATGTATTATAACATAGACATTATAATCATATATATAATGTTTTAAGGCCTCAATTGTTTTTATATTTATCGAGATAGGATTTAGTTTTTTTAGAAGTTGGCCTCAAATACTAGCAATCCTATGTCATGTTAATCCAACATGATATTGAGTGCATCTGAAACTGGCTTTCTGTCCAAATAACAGTTTATTTATCATTCATTTAAACTATTGTTATAATTCAGAACCTAAAGTATTATGTTTTTTATTTCCTGGGTTCTTATTCCTAGATGGGTCATAAATTTCAGTTTCTTCTTTTTCACTGATTACTCCAAGTTTAGCCTTTTAATAATATGACATATCATTTAAATGTTATACTAATTTTTGTGTAGTTTTCTTGGCATGAAATGTAGTGCAAATTACTAATTTGTCCATTACTAGGAACATAACCAAATCATCATTTTTATAAATATTTATGCATTATCACCTTTGTATCATGTACAAAGTGGTACACAGATGTAGAGATACAACTGTTCAGCAGGTCAGAGAGAATTTCTGCAGGCATGGATATTTTGAGTCAAGTGAATAGGTTAGAAAAATCTAACTTGATGATGAAGTGGTAGGTTAATTTTATGGCTTGGATTATATGGAACACATGATAATTTGGAGCAAAAAAAGATGAATACCTGGCTCAAACTTGAAATCAAGCGGCATTTTCCTGACAAAGCATCTTCTGAGTTTAAAACTGAAAAAAAAAATTAGCTGGAATTAATTATGCAAAAGCTTGGAGGTGAGATATAATATGATATAGTTAAAGAATGAAAAATCTAATTTTTATAAAGCCATAGTTATGAAGATATTATGGTACTGGCATAAGGGTAGTTATTATAGGTCAATGGAGCAGAATTTGAGAGCTCTTATATTGTGGCCTATTGGTTTTTGGGAAAAAAAATAGTAAGTTAGTTCATTAAAGTGCAAAATTCCCTATTCAACTAATGGTGCTAGGAATATCATATATCTACATTTTTAAAAGGGATGAATTAAAAAAAACTGACATAATTGTCCTAGTTAGACATTTCTCAAAGGAAAACAAATAGATGCCCAATATCTATATGAAAATAACTATAAGCATACCACTAGTCATCAGGGAAATGCAAATTAAAACTTCCATTAGAAACTACCTCTCCCTAGTAAGAATCACTGATATCAACATTAAAGAAAAGATAAGAAATGTTGTTGAGG
This sequence comes from Psammomys obesus, assembly GCF_907164565.1. Lineage (NCBI taxonomy): Eukaryota > Metazoa > Chordata > Mammalia > Rodentia > Muridae > Psammomys > Psammomys obesus. The sequence goes on along the minus strand of NW_026589447.1, from coordinate 1,453,577 downwards.
ATATTTTGGAAATGGAACCCATGTCATACACTATTGGTGAAATATGTATACAAATGCCATAATATCAAACTGTTTTAAAAATTTAAAATAGAACTCCCATCGGATTCAGTAATCCTACTACTGGGTGTATGTTATAGTTTTAATAGAAGGGTCCTCCATAGGCTTATGTATTTGAATGCTTGGATCCCGGCTGGTGGAGCTGATTGAGAAGGTTGTGGAACCTTTAGGCAGTAGGAACTGGACAGACTGTGAGGTTTTACAGTCCAGCTTTGCTTCTTATTTACTCTCTGCTTGTGTGCCGTGGATTCAGTGTGCGGAGCCAGCCCCCTGCTGCTAGCAGCTGCTCTGCCTTCCAACCCATGTTGGAAAACATTCCCTTGAACTCTAATCCAAAATAAACTTTTTTACCTCGACAGTTGGTTCTTGTCAGGTATTTTGTCACAGCAGGAATGAAATAGTCTTTGAAAGAGACATCTGGACTATGTGTTTACTGTAGCACTATTTGAAGTACCCATCCAATGGAAAGAATCTATGCAGTCATCAGCTCAGGTGAAGATAAATGGGCAAGAAAATGTAGTACAGTCAGGTATAGTGATGGTACCTGAAGTCACAGTACTCAGATACATGAGGGAGGGGGATTGCAAGTATAAGACCATCCTGGGGCACATAGCAAAACTCTATCTGAAAGTAAACAAACAAAACAAGCCACAAAATGAAATAAAACAGAAAATGTGGCAGATATTCACAGTGGCCTACTAGGCAGTCACAAAAACAATGAAATCCTGTTATTTATGGCAGTATAAATGGAGCTTTAAATCATTGTTAACTGAAATAAATAGGCACAGAAAGACAAATTTCATTCATATGTGGAATGAAAAGTTAATTGTATAAAAGCTAAGAGTAGAATGGTGGTTACTGGATGGTGGGAAATAGGTGGGGGTTGGGGAGGAGTGATGGGAAATAATTGTCGAGTGAGTAAAATTATGGCTATGTGGAAAAAGATGATCTGTTATGCTGTTGCAGAATACATTGACCAATGATAATGTATGTTTCAAGAAGGTATAAGAAATTAGGTTGTATAAGGGCTCACAGAAACCAAAGTGGCAATTATGGAGCCTATGTGTGTCTGTGCTACGTCCTCTTCATATGTTATGATCATTAGATTGCTGGTTTTGTGCGACTCCTTAACAGTGGGAGTAAGGCTGTCTCTGACTCTTTCATCTGCTCTTGGGATCTTTTTCCTCCTACTGGGTTGCCTCATCCGGCTTTAATATGATGAGAGCTGTCTGGTCTTATTGTAACTCCTTATGCCATGCTTGGTTCAAAAAACAAAACAAAACAAAACAAAACAAAACAAAACAAAACAAAAAAACAAAAAAAGAGGCCTGCTCATTTCTGAAGGGAAAAGGAGGATGAGTGGATCTGGGGTAGAGGGGAGGAGGGGGATAGGACGAGTGGAGTGAGGGAAAATCAGGATGTTTTATATGAGAGAAGAATAAATAAAGGTTTTATAATTTTTAACTCTAAAGAATAATAGTTGAGAAGATTGATATATTTTATCTGTATATTTTATAGATATGTTTTAATCATTATGCTTTGTGTATTCTGTTTTCTCTTTATTCACATACATCTTTTTGCCTTTTATATCGATTCTACAGTGAATACATGTGTTAAACATTGTACAGTATACCATTAATATGTATACATTCTATGTTTTAATCTATCAGTTTAAAAGTTTAAAAAGCCATTAATTAAAGAAAAAAAGTGAATGTCAATAGGTACTATACACCATATTCCTGAATTTATTTTTAAATGACCTTAATTTAAAATGATTAATTTAATTTAAAATACTTTTGGAAGAAAACAGAAAAAAATTATGACATTGAATTGTGCAAAAATTTCTTAGACATGGAACCAAATACATAGTCCAACAAGAAAACAAGGAAGTGAATTGTATTTGGAAAATAAATAAACCCTTTTTTTTTCTTTAAAAATTTTTCCTTATTTATTTATTTACTTACTTACTTATTTATTACAATTTATTCACTTTGTATCCCAGCTGTAGCCTCCTCCCTCATCCCCTCCCAATTCTGCCCTCCCTCCCTTTTCTCCTTCCATGCCCCTCCCCAAGTCCACTGGTAGGGGAAGTCCTCCTCTCATTCCATCTGACCCCAACCTATAGGGTCTTCTAAGGACTGGCTGCATTGTTTTTCTCTGTGGCCTGGTAGGGCTGCCCTCCCACCTCAGGAGAAGGTAATCAAAGAGCCAGCCACTGAGTGGATGTCAGAGACAGCCCCTGTTCCCCTTACTAGGAAACTCACTTGGAGACTGAGCTGCCATGGGCTACATCTGTGCAGGCTACACAGATGTACATCAGAATGGCTAAGATCAAAAACTCAAGTGACAACACATGCTGGAGAGGATTTGGAGAAAGGGGGAACCTTATTTCACTGCTGGTGAGAAGGTATACTTGTACAACCACTCTGGAAATCAATCTGGCGCTTTCTCAGACAATTAGGAATAGTACTTCCTCAAGATCTAGCTACGGAACTCCTAGGCATATATCCAAAAGATGTTCTAGTATACAACAAGGACATTTGCTCAACCATGTTTTTAGCAGCTTTATTTGTAATAGCCAGAAGCTGGAAACAACCCAGATGCCCCTCAGTTGAGGAATGGATACAGAAATTGTGGTGTATCTACAAAATGAAATATTACTCAGTAATACAAAACAAGGACATCATGAAATTTGCAGGTAAATGGTGGGAACTGGAAAAGATCATCCTGAGTGAGGGATCCCAGAAACAGAAAGACACACAGGGTATATACTCATAAGTGGATATTAGATATATAATATATGATAAACATACTAAAATCTGTATACTTAAAGAAACTAATCAAGAAGGAGGACTCTGGCTAAGATACTCAATCCCCATTCAGAAAGGCAAAGAGGATGAACATCAGAAGAGGGAGAAAACATTGAACAGGACAGGAGCCTACCACAGAGAGCCTCTGAAAGGCTCTACCCTGTAGAGTATCAAAGCATATGCTGAGACTTATGACCAAACTTTGGGCAGATTGCAGGGAATCCTATGAAAGAAGTGGGAGATAGTAAGACCTGGAGAGGACAAGAGCTCCAGAAGGGGAACAACAGAACCAAAAAATCTAGGCACAGTGGTCTTTCCTGAGACTCATACTCCAACCAAATACCATTCATGGAGATAACCTAGAACCCCTGCACAGATGTAGCCCATGGCAGTTCAATGTCCAAGTGGGTTCCATAGTAATGGGAAAAGGGATTGTCTCTGACATGAACTGATTGGCCTGCTCTTTGATCACCTCCCCCTGAGGGGGGAGCAACCTTACCAGGCCACAGAAGAAGACAATGCAGCCACTACTGGTGAAACCTGATAGACTTGGATCAGAAGGAAGGAGAGGAAGACCTCCCCTATCAGTGGACTTGGGGAGGGGCATGGGTGGAGAAGGGGGAGAGAGGGCGGGATGGGGGGGAGAGTGGGTGCTACGGGGGGATACAAAGTGAATAAACTGTAATTAACAAAAATTAAAATCTCCTTATTTATTTATTTATTTATCTATCTATTTATTTATTTATTTATTTATTTATTTATTTATTTATTTATTTATTCACTTTTTATCCCAGCTGTAGCCCCCTCCCTCATTCCCTCCCTATCCTGCCCTCCCTCCTTCTCCTTCCATGCTCCTCCCCAAGTCCACTGATAGGGGAGGTCCATCTGACCCCAACCTATCAGATCTAATCAGGACTGGCTACATTGTTTTCCTCTGTGGCCTGGTAGGGCTGTTCTCCCATCTCAGGGGAAAGTGATCAAAGAGCCAGCCACTAAGTTGATGTCAGAGACAGTCTCTGTTCCCCTTACTAGGAGACTTGGAGACTCAGTCTCCCCACTTGGAGACTGAGCTGCCATGGGCTACATCTGAGCAAAGGTTCTAGGTTATATCCATACATGGTCCTTGGTTGGAGTGTCAGTCTCAGAAAAGACCCTTGGACCTAGATTTTTTTGGTTCTGGTGGTCTCTTTGTGGAGTTCCTATCTCTTCCAGGTCCTTCTGTCTCCCCCTTCTTTCATAAAATTCCCTGCACTCTCCTCAAAGTTTGGCTATGAGTCTCAACATCTGCTTGGATTTTTAAAAGAAAACTTTGAAAAAAATGAAAAGAAATTTGAGAGTAGGAGAAAATGTTTACAAAATAGGTCTCTTGAAATGCAATAAGACAAAGTAGGGAATATATATATTTTTTTTCTATGAAAGAAGATGCATAAATATCCAAAAGACTCAAAAATATGCTCAACATTGTTATCATGGCAATGTAAATCAAGACCACACTGAGATATCATTTTATACCTATTAGAATACCTATAATGAAAGAGATAATGAACAATGTAGATGTGGAGAATGGGAACACTAATACATTGCTGTTGGGATGTCAAATGATATAGTAGTCCTGAAAAACGGGTTTCAGTCCTTTATAAGTTAACATAGAATTACTTATTGCATTCTGAACCAATTCTACTTGTATGTTTGTGCCCAAAAGAATTGAAAATGTCTGTTCATACAAAAACCTCTACAGGAATGTTTGCAGTGAGTGACATTATTCATAACTTTTAAGATGAATAAGCAAATGTGGCATAAAATTCTAATAGAATATATTTCAGCCATAAAATGGAATGAATTTTGAATATGTGCTACAACATGGTAGGATCTCAGAAATATTATGCTAAGTGAAATGGGCCAGTCACAAAAAAACCCACATTATATTATGTAATTCTATTTGTATGAAATGTCCTAATAGGCAAGTATGTGGAGACAAAAATTAGATTAGTTAGTGTCTGCGGTAGGTGGTAGGAATGAATATTCACTAAATATGGGCATGAGGACACTTATTGTGAGAAAGAAAAATATTTCAGAACTGATTTTACCATGACTAGGGTGGTAGTAGTGCAGCTTTTAGAAACTGATGCAAGAACTATCATGAAATTACACAGTTCAGTAGAGTTCCTACAAAAATGTGTGAATTTTTTGATATGTGAATTATATCTAGATACGGTTCGTTGTTAATCTTAAAGAAGCATAAAATAATGATAATAGATACATTTCTAAGAGATGTGAGTTGTTTCAGAGTGATATCTATCTTTCTTTATATGAAGAGAGTATTGAAGTCTGTTTATTGCAAATGTTCAAAACACTTTCCATAATAGATGAGTTCAGGATTCCAGCCCAGAATAAACTCAAACAGTAGCATGAGGGATCTCAGACTCTTCATGTTTAATTTGAAAGGGCTGTACTGGTGATTCTAGTGTGCACTTGAGAGGAAGAATCTTTGATTTGTGCGATTGTAAATGTGTTTGTGTAGAGAGAGCCTAGCATGGACTCATAGACATCTGTGGTTTGAATATCTCCCTCTAAAACCACTGTAAAAACATTATGAGGTGGGACCTTTATGCAGTGATTAGTCACTAAGGCCACGTGAATGAATGAATGCTATTATCATTGAAACGGGTCAGGGGTCATGGGAGTAGGCTCTCAGTTAATATTCATCTGTGTTATATTCTTAATTGATCTTCTGTCTTCCAGTATCATTCCTGTTTTCAGAAGTATGAGCAATTAAGTTCTTTCTTTTCTGTTTCTGTTTGTTTCTCATGCAGCTCCACTGGCCTCATACTTGTTTGGTAGCTGAGGATCAAGCTTTCACTAGCACTCAAGCTTTTGTTTCTACCTTTCAACTGCTAGGGTTTATAAGCATGCAGCACTATGCCTGGCTTACTAAATTTATTTACTTTATTAATTACCCAATTTTGGGCATTCTGTTATAGCAGCCCAAAACAGACTGAGATAGGGCCCAGCTAATTACTTACACCACAGTGGGCACTAATTAATTCTGGCTCACAGTTGTTATCTCTTGCCTCCTCTTCTGCACTCTTCATTATTCCCTTTTCCTTCACGCCTGTGTTTTATTCTTACTCTTAGTCTTTCTGATAGATAGTAGAATAGTCTCAGATTCTACTTAGAACTTTATTTTCAAACTTCTTGGTTTAATATATATCATGCAGGTGAATGTGAATGACATTTTAAATCAGAAGTGTGTATTAGTGTTGGAAAACTTTTGAAAAAACTACCTGTATGTGGCCAGAGCTAGTCCCACATCTTAAGAATGTTTAGCGTGTACCCATGGCTTCTTAGATAATAATGATGTTCATCTCCATTTGTGAATTGCTGCTCCAAAAGAAGAAATAAAGAGTGTACATGAGGTAAGAGTTGATTTCCCATGCCTTACTTCAGTACCTTTATTATCGTCTATTACATTTTTGTCACTTTTGTTACTTGTCCTACCTTTGATGAGCATTGATGCAGGAACTTGTGTGGTAGTGAATGCTTAATGAACATATCATTTGGAAAATTAGTTAGTAATTGTGTGCCTTTTGGGGAGAGATGAATTAGACTTCAGTTGTCATTTCCACAACCAGATTCTAGGGCTGTGTGCTTGCAATAACCAAGGGAAGGAGTAGTTCCCGGTCTTTGGTGGCTTCCCAGGGATTTTTCCTGCTGGTAGTTGCTGAAACCACTTCAAAATAATAGGTTGCTGAGTAATTTTTTCCCATGTACATCCACCTGTCAATGGGCTGCACTTCAGAGATGAAGAGTAATTTTTATTGAAGTGATGTCATATAGCATCGTTTGAAAACAGATGACCACAAACAAATTGATTTTCAAAAGGATATTACTGCTAAGTTTTATTTTGTCATTTGTAGATCTTTATTCTTTCAATCTGCCACACAATTGGCCTGCAAGGACAATCAAAGTTCAAACATTGCTATGTGCCTAGAAGCACTGTATGCTTCTAGAGCACTTTTATTCATATTTTATTAATTAATTCAATTTACATCTCTGTCATAGGCCACTCTCTTCTCCAAGTCCACCCTCCCTCCCCCATCCCCCCTTTGCTATTCCTCAGAATAGGGACACACCCCCACCCAGACACACCAGATCATCTGTTCACATGAAGCCTGAGTTCATTCCTCTCCTGTGGCTTGATAGCTAAGTTCCATCAGGGGGAAGTGATCAAAAAGCAGGCAACATATTCCATGTCTGAAATATCCCCCACTTCCCTAACTAGTGGGCCAATGTGAGGCCTAAGATGCCCATTGGCTACTTATAAGTAGAGGACCTAGGTCCAGACCATGCTTTGTCCTTGGTTGGTGCTTCAGACTCTATAGGCTCCTTTGGGCCCTGGTTGATGGGCTCTGGTGGTCTTCTTGTGGAGCTTTTGTCATCTCTAGATCGATTTATCCTTCTCCCCTCTTTTCCAGTAGACTTCCTATGCTTCACCCCATGTTTGGCTGTGAGTCTCAGTATCTGTTTCAAACCATTGCTGGGTGGAGCCTCTTAAGAGGACAACTCCGGTAGGCTCCTGCCTCAAGCATATCAGAGTATCATTAATAGTAATAGGGGTTATCTTTCTTCCATGGGGTGGGTCTTAGGGTTGGGCCTGGCATGGGTTGGACATTCCCTCAATCTCTTTTCTATCTGTTCTTTGTCCCTGCAGATCTTGTAGGTAGGGTAAGTTTTAAATTGAGGTTTTTGTGGGTGGGTTGGTGATCTCTGTCTTGTTTAGATAAAGGGTGTTCTCTTCAGTCTCAATGGACCCTGCTACTAGGAGTCTTAGCTAGAGTCTCCCTCATATCCTCCCAGAGGCCTATTCTGATTTAAGTCTGCAGCTTGCTCCAGAGATGCCCCCACCCACCATTTCTCTTTTCTTTTACAGGCCTTCTGTCCTCCAGCCCCTACTCTCCCCAGGTTCTATCTCTGCCCTTATGCACTCTCTCTTCTACCTTGTTCCCACTCTTCAACCACTACCTCTGCCTGTTCTTTTACCCCTTCTGAGTGAGATTTACACATCCTTCCTTGGTTCTTCCTTGTTACTTATCTTTTTGGGGTCTGTGCATTGTGGTATGTCCATCCTGTACAATCTGACTAAAATGTGCCTATAAGTGAGTGCATACCATATGTGTCTTTCTGACTCTGTTTTACTTCACTCAGGATGATCTTTTCTAGTTCCATCCATTTGCCTGAAAATTTCATGATTTCCTTGTTTTAAATGGCTGAGTAGTATTCCATTGTGTAAATGTATCATAGTTTTCTTTATCATTTCTTGAGTTGAGGGACATCTCGGTTGTTTCCGTTTCTGGCTATTATGAATAAAGCTGCTATGAACATAGTTGAGCAAATGTCCTTTGTGTATGTCAAATGTCTTTTGAGTATATGTCTAGGAGTCTTGAGGTATGGCTATTGCCAGTTTTCTGATAAAGTGCCAGATTGTTTTCCAAAGTGGTTGTACAAGTTTGCACTCCCAACAGCAATGAAGGAGGGTTCCCCTTTCTCCTCCTCACTAGCATGTGTTGTCACTTGATCTTAGCCATTCTGATAGGTATAAGATGGAATCTAAGAGTCTTTTTGATTTGCATTTCCCTGATGACTAAGAAAGCTAAGCATTTCTTTAAGTGTTTTTCTAGATTCCTCTGTTGAGAATTTAGCTCTTTGTTCCGTTTTTAATTGGATTATTTAGTTTGCTGGTGTTTAATTTCTTGATTTTTTTTTATATATTATGGATCTTAGCCCTTCATTGGATGTAGGAATGATGAAGATCTTTTCCTAATCTATAGACTGATATTTTGTTCTAGTGATAGTATCTTTTGCTTTCAGAAGTTTGTCAGTTTCATGAGGTCCTGTTTATCGATTGCAGATCTTATAGCCCAGCTGTTAGTGTTCTGCTCAGCAAGTTGTCTCCTGTGCCAATGAGTTCAAGGCTCTTACTCACTTTCTCCTCTAGCATATTTAGTGTATCTGGTTTTATGTTGAGGTCTTTGATCCACTTGGACTTTAGTTTTGTGCAAGGTGATAAATATGGACCTATCTGCATTTTTCTACATGTAAACATCCAGTTAGACGAGCACCATTTATTGAAGAGCCTATCTTTTTTCTATTGTATGGTTTTGCCTTCTTTATCAAAAATCAGCTGTGCATAGGTGTGTTGGTTTATTTCTGGGTCTTTGATTCTATTCTATTGATCAACCATACCAGTACCATGCAGTTTTTACTATTGCTCTGTAGTATAGTTTGAGGTCAGGTATGGGCTTACCTACAAAAGTTCTATTACTGTATAGAATTATTTTTACTATTCTGGGTTTTTTACAGCACTTTTAAAAATATTTATCATTATTGTTGGGCAGGTGGTATATTGTAATGCAATGCATATGTGTAGGCCAGAAGACTATCCCATAAAGTTAGTTCTCTCCTGTTTTTCCTATGTTGGTCCTGGGATTTGAACTTAGGTAATCAGGCCTTTGTGGCAAGTACTTTAGTCTGCTAAGCCAAGTTGTTGGCCCTAAAGACCTTTTAGTATGTGATCTGAATTGTTAAAGTGGCAAAACTGAGGGCTTTTTCTGGAAGGATTGTTATGCCTTTATTCAGACTCACAGAAAGGAGAATGGCAGATTTCAGGTATTTCCTCAAATTTTCACTTAGTTACTATGAGGTCTACAGGAAATATTTGTGGAGGTTCTAGTTCTCAAAGCTGATTTATCTAGTAGAGTCAAACAAGAAGTATAAACTTCCTTTGTTCTTAATGACAGCAGACAACCCTGTTAGGTGCCATTGTGGTGTCTGCAGGGATTTACAGCTGCCACCTCAGATTTAGTTAGCTACATTGAATTCATCTCCACCCCCCTCACCACATACCATACACATTACATTTTTGAAAGTTAAACCATGGTTTTATTCTTTTAGTAATTCAGGCAGAAAATTTTAGATGCATTTCACTTTTCCCTTTCTTTTGCTACTCACACTTAGCATTCCAGTTGCTAACTTGATTCATCCTTTCTGATGCTGATTTACATTGTTTATGTCACGTGCATTTAGTGTCTCTTATTATGATTCGGATTGTATTTGGGTTAGCTGACCTTCAAGTTCCCCTTCCCAAATCTGTGATCTTTCCGCAGTTTCTTATTTCCTGTAGTAATTATGGGCCAGGGAATTGCTTTGTTCTCTATTGCAGCTTTTCATGTCAAACTCCCCACCACCCTGCCCAATACCTTTACTCTCCTCTCTGTCACCTATACAGAAAACTTCAAAGATTTTTTTGCAAGTAGCCCTGAGCAGGTCTGTCCCTCTTCTTGTTGCTGGCTGTCTGTTTAAATTCAGTTTCGTCCAGACTAATACAGACCAATCCACTGTCATATGTCTTGCATTCTTGCCTTTATTCACCTATTTACCAAAGCTGAATGCTCAACATGTTCCTGTAGCCCTCAGTCTTTCAGGCCTCAGCTAAAATCTTATCTTTTTGATAAATTCATCCTTGTCCCTTCATCCATCTCAGCATTCTAAACCTTTCATTTGCCATTATATTAAACTGTAGATTATCTTCTTTCCTCAATTAATTAAAAGGGGGTTTGAAGGTGGAGACTCAGACAGTTCTTTATAAATTATAGCCACTTACACTGATCTTAGCAGAAGCTTACATATAAATTGTTTTTCTTCCTCTCCATCCATACCTTCATTTGTTGTGCCATTTGTCTTTTCATCACAAAAATTTCCCTTTTGTGATGAAATACTTCATATATTTAAGGACAAATGTAATTATGTGAGGCCTTTTCTGATCACTTAGGCCTTAATATTTTTCTTTATTTTGTCTCAACTAAATCTTCATTTGTGACATGACTGACACTGTATCTGGCATTGTAAGATCTAGAAGGGTAAAATCAGTCCCTTTTAATAGGGAGGAAGGCAACATGATCAAAGACTTGGAGACAGTAGATTGGGAGTATGTTTGGGTAAAAGCTTAGAACCAATAACCTTCCTTATTTGGTCTAGAATTATTTATCATCTTACAAAAGCTCTTCAATAGTGTGCCATTGTATAATACAAATTTTGATTAATTTCCCATTTACTGATTACTCAAATTCTGTTTTCTTTTCTCAATAGCACTTGCACTTTCCATTTTCACTATGAGAAAAACTCTTGATGACTGGAGAAACTTAGGTACCTGTATCTCACAAGACAACTAAACTGATCAAGAGCTTTGGAGCTGTGGCACCTGAAGGTCCTTGTTTGTTTTCTTGGAGGACTAGCTAGACATTTATTTCACTAAATTAGATTCTTTATCCTGCTTTTTGCTAAAAATCCCTACACAAGGGGAGATAGCAATTCCAGTTACCCCTTACAAGGTTCTAACAGGAAACTGAGGCAGGAAATCTATCAAAGTTCACTCTGAGGAACTAAGGAATTTATTAGCTTCCCTACAGAGTCTAAGTGAGGGCTTACTGACAGGAGTGCAGCCACTGCTCCCCCCAACTGCCCATATCTACAAAGCCTTCCCAAGCAGGAATGAAGGTTTCCCATAGCCACATAGATAAATCATCCCACTCCCTCCAGTCTTCCTTGGCCTCTGTATACTCTAGCCCTCCCCCTAAAGCCATGTGGAAGCACTGCCAGATGGTAGGGTTCAGCAAGGTACTTAGCTAAGAATCTAATGCCCTATCTGTACCCTCCTCACTCTGTGTGTGTGTGTGTGTGTGTGTGTATGTGTGTGTGTGTGTGTGTGTGTCTATTTTTGTCTGTCTATTCATTTATTGATGGATATTTGATTTCTTTCTGATTTGGGCTATTGTGAACAACGGTGCTTTAGTCAGAGGTGTATAACTGTTTAAATACTGTTTTTTTTTTTTTCTTCTTTCATTTTGTTTTTCTTTCTTTTTGGTGCAGGGTATTAAGCTCTGAGTTTTATACATGCTGTGTAATTACTCTCCCACTGAATTATAGCCCCATTCTTAAGTAAATGCTTAAAATTCTTTGAGGTATATACCTATGAATGAAACTCTGGGTCATATTATAATTATATTATATAATATAAACACTAAGCTGCTTTTCATAATTGCTGAACCATTTTATATTTTTTCAGTGGCATATGAGGGCTCTAACTTTCTCTTTTAGTTTCATTTCTATTGTTTTGATAATATACCCTAACAAAACAGCTTTAAAAGCTTACAATTTCAAGCTATAGTTTATCATTGTGTGGAAGTCAAAGTAAGAGCTAGAAGTAGCTAGTCATATCCACAGTAAAGAACAACAGAGAGTTAGTGCATTCATGCTTACTGCACAGCTTACTTTCTCCACTCATATACAGTTAAGGAGCTCTTCTCAAGGAATTATACCATTCACAGTGGATGAGTCTACTTAGGGAGTGATGCCCTTCACAGTAGGTGAGTCTGCCCATCTCAGTTACAGTAACCAAGATAATTCCTCATAGGCATACCTATAGGCCAGGCTGATATAGATAATACCTCATTAGATCTCTCTTTTTTTTTTCAGATGATTACAGTTTTGTCAAGCTGACAACTTAAACTAAGCAGCATCATTGCCCACATGTTTGTTAATATTTTTATGATATATTTTGAATTATAACCATCCTATCAAGTATAAGGTGGTATTTGAGAGTTTTGGTTTACTTTTCCCCAATAAATAATGACATCAGACATCTTTACCCATGCTTAATATAAATTGCTTAGAAAAATGCCTATTCAAATCCTATGCTCATCTCTAAGTTGTTACTTGTTTTTATAGTGTTGACTTGTATGAGTTATTAATATAGTCTGTGTACTAAACAATTATATTTGCAAATGTTTTCTTTAATTCTCTGTATCATACATTTTATTCTTTAAACTTTCTCTTCTTTTTTTCTCTTCTCTCTCTCTCTCTTTTTAATAGTTGGTACTATTTTTTCCTAGTTTTTTGGCTGTTTTATCTCAAGTTCTCATAGAAGACCCTTTTCTGCTAATATTGTATGTGTTGATTATCTCGCAACTGGGTTATATTTTCTTTGTGTTCGATATACACTGTCAGCATATGTGACCTCTTAACTGAACTCATTTTATTCTTATTTCAGATATTGTTTATTGATTTGCTTTTTATTGATTTATTATTTATTATAATTTATTCACTTTGTATCCCAGCTGTTTGAGCCCCCTCCCTCATCTCCTTCCAATCCCACCCTACCTCCCTTTTCTCCCCATATGCTCCTCCCCTAGTCCACTGATAAGGGAGGGCCTCCTCCCCTACTATCTGAACCTAGCCTATCAGATCTCGTCTGGACTTCCTGCATCCTTTTTTCTGTGGCCTGATAAGGCCACCGCTACCCTAGGGGAGGTGATTAAAGAGTCAGCCACTGAGTCCATTTCAGAGACAGCCTGTGTTCCCCTTACTAGGGAACCTACATGGAAAATGAGCTGCCGATGGTGTACATATGAGCAGGGTATCTAGGTCCTCTACATGCATGGTCCTTGGGTGACACTTTGGTCTCTGCAGGGCCTCCTGGACCCAGATTTTCTTTGGCCCTGTTGGTCTCCTTGTGGAGCTCCCGTAACACCTTTATTCATAATAGTCAGAATCTAGAAACAACCTAGATGTCCCTCAACCGAGGAATGGGTACAGAAATTGTGGTACATCTGCACAATGGAATACTACTCAGCAATTAAAAACAAGGAAATCATGAAATTTGCAGGCAAGTGGATAGATCTAGAAAAGATCATCCTGAGTGATGTATTCCAGAAGCAGAAAGACACACGGTATATATACTCACTCATATATGGGTATTAGACATATAATATAGAATAACCATACCAAAATCTATAGTCCTAAAAAAGCTAAACAACAAGGAGGACCCTAGGGAAGAGGTTTAATACTCATTGAGAAGGGCAAATAGTATAGACATTGGAAAAGTGAGAAGATAGGGAACAGGACAGGAGCCTACCACAGAGGACCTCTGAAAGTCTCTACCCAGGAGTGCATTAAAGCAGATACTGAGACTCATAGATAACCTTTACGTAGAGTGCAGGGAATCTTATTTGAGAACAGGGAGATAGAAAGATCTGAACTCATGTTTTAACTCTCATCTCTACATGAATAGCTTTTAGGTCAAGACTTCTTTTCTCTCCCCCACTGAGCTCCAGGACATTTTCTTTCTTTCTTTCTTTCTTTCTTTCTTTCTTTCTTTCTTTCTTTCTTTCTTTCTTTCTTTCTTTCTTTCTCTTTCTTTCTTTCTTTCTTTCCTTCTTTCTTTCTTTCTTTCTTTCTTTCTTTCTTTCTTTCCTTCCTTCCTTCCTTCCTTCTTTCTTTCTTTCTTTTTCTTTCTTTCTTTGATTTTTTCTTTAATTTTGAGAATATAATATACTCATACCATTTCCTTCTTCCCTTTTCTCCCTCCAACTACTACCCATATATCCTTCTTGCTCTCTTTTACATTCATGAGCTTTTTCATTTTTTGTTACATGCATATTTATATACAAATATAAATATAACCCATTCAGCAAGGCATTGGTTCTTTATTAAATGTATAATTGGTATAGATTTTTTTTCCCATTCCATAGGCCACTACTTTGCCTGAATAATGGTCTCTTTGCTTTTTAGGATCATGAAGTCCCATTTATTAATTGTTGGTCTTAGTGCCTGTGCTATTGGTGGAGAAAAATTTTATGTGATTTTTTTTTTCAGTGTTCAGAACTTTGTACTTGCTAGCAAGCACTCTACCACCCAGCTAAATCCTCAGTCCCTCTAGTTTAATAGATATTGGAAGTGTCTTCTGAGTCTAATAGGAAATTTAAAATCAACTTATCATAAATTGCATTCATTTCTACCCCACCTTAATAATACTTCTATTCTGTTCATTTGAGTGAGTAGCACCAGTGGCTGTTTACTTCTCCAAGCCAGAAATGTGGTAATTGTTTTGGATTATTCCTTCTTGAGCTTTCTTACCCATAGTCTAACAGCTATTAGTAAAATTCTACTTCTTTAATGTTCCCTTAATATATTGTCTTATTTTGGTGCCCAAAACTTCAAATGTCATCACCATGTTAGTTTGTTTTTTCATCTCAAATGTCAATCTCCTCTAAAAAAATTTCCTTGACCAAAAATTTCTAAGCCAAGTCTGAAACTGTAGTGAATTAAATGACAATGGCCCCCTTAGGCTCATATATTTGAATTCTTGGTCCCCAGTTGGTAGAACTTTTTGGGAAGTATTAGGAGGTACAGCCTTCTTGGAAGAGGTGTGTCACTGGGGGTGAGCTTTGATGTTTCAAAATCCCAGACCGGACCTTGTTAGCCTTTTCTACTTCCTGTTTTTGAATTGGTCTGTAAGTGCTCAGCCGCTGCTTCAGAACCATGCCTGCTTCCCTACTTCCATGCCTTCAGCCAGGATGGTCATGGACTCACCCTCTGAAACTGTGAACACCAATTAACTTTTTTCTTCTATGAGTTGCTTTGGTCAAGGTGTCTCTTCACAGCAAGTGACAAATAAATAAGACATATGTAGGTGCTTTTGATGTATTCCTATTGAATTCAGTACTTAGTAATGTCATTGGGTTAAACTATAATATGTGCTAGTCTATGATTGTTGTTTAGTTTGTGTGCCTTCTCCTTATAAAATAAAGTATTTCTGTAGTAATCTTTGCTTTTTATGAACTTGCGTTTATAGTATCTGGAGCAAAGTCATAAACACAGTACTTACTCAAACTTGTCTATATCTTATTTTTGATGCATAAACTTTTTTTGTTTGTTTTTTTTTTTCTTTTTCTTTCTTTCTTTTTTTTTTTTTTTTTTGAGACAAGCTTTTTCTGTGTAGCCTTGGCTGGCCTGGACTCACTTTGTAGGCCAGGCTGGCCTCAAACTCACAGAGATCTGCCTGCCTTTGCCTCACTGAGTTACATAAACCTTTTTGAAAGAAAGAATGAGAGTGTTGTTATTATACTTTGTTATTTGTCTTTGGGCATACTAAAACTCAAAGAAATTTTTTTTCTTGCTAATATAACTTTGGATTATCATGGCTGTCTGTTTATTGAGAGAATTCCGTTCTTGGTGGGACTTGGAACTCTGTAGACAAAAGAAGATGAATTATATCCTGCTGGATATGTAGCCTTTCTTTCTCATGCTCCATTGGTGTGTTGCATGATTTTGGCTTTGTAATTAGTGTGACAAGAATAGAAGGGGCAAGACAGCAGACTTTTAAAACAGCAGTATTTTAAGCATTTTCCTAGGAAGCTACATAACATTTGAGCTGAAAAAAAAATATTAAGTGTCCATCTTATCAAGGCTCTCTACCTTTAAGCAGGTAAATTCTAAAGGATTAATGACAAATGGTCACTCAAGAGCTCGCTGTAACTCACTGAAAAGAATACTCTTTATGAGTGGGAAGAAAAGGCAAGTTTAAGGTGATGGATGTGCTAATTTCCCTGAGTTGTTCACAATTCAATACAGATATGAATGAAAAATTACGTTGTACTTTATAAATATGTACAAGTTTTGTGTGTTAATAAGAGAGAATTTAAAACAATGTACGTGAAAGTACAAATATTAATCCAGGCATTTGAAAGGCTGAGGCAAGAGAATGACCTAGACTAGCCAGGGATACAAGTAATTTCTAGTCTAGTCTGAACCATTTAACATGATCCTGTCTCAAGAAAACAAAAGTAGAAAGACTATATATGCCAAGTTGTCTGTGATGCTTGAATGAGAATATCCACCATAGGCTAATATATTTGAATACTAGTTTCTGAGTTAGTAGAAATGTTTGAGAAAGGTTAGGAGGTGTAACCTTGTTGGAAGAGGGATGTTACTGGGAGTGCTCATTGAGGTTTCAAAACACCAGGCCATTGTGTCTCTCCCCACCTGCTTCTGGATCAGGATGTAAAGCTCTCAGCTACTGCTCCAATGCCTTGCCTGTCTGCTTCCTGCCATGATGATCATGGACTAATTCTCTAAAACAGTCATCAAACCCCTAATTAAATGCTTTCTTTTATAAGAGTTCTCTTGGTCATGGTGTCTCTTCACAGCAGTAGAACAATAACTAAGCCTTTTCCATAGGTATACAATGATCAATGTAAAGAAAGCTATGTTAGAAAATGACAGAAGTGTAATGCTCTATATAGAAGTAGAAATTTTGTGTTTAAATAACTGAAAAATTACTAAACTGTTTTCCATAATCTTGTGGTTAGTTTTAACTGCCATCTTACATACGCTAGAAACACCTGTGAAGAGTGACTAACTAAGGGATTGTCTAGATCAGGTGGTAAGTGGGGAATGTCTGCAGGTGATTATTCTTGATTGCCTTAACTCATGTGAGAATACCCAGTCCACTACAGGTGACCCCAGACTTTAGGCAAGAGGTTCTGAACTGTGTAAGAGCAAAGAAAGCTAGCTGAGCTTAAGCAAATGAGTAAGTATGCATATATTTATTTTCTTTACTCTTGGATATTATGTGACTATTTATTTGAAGCACCTGCTTCTGTGACTTCCTACTTATGATGGACTATAAGCTGGAACTGCAAACGGAAATAAGCCATCCCCCTATAAGTTGCTTGTTGGCAGGATTATTTTATTGCAGCAACAGAAATGAATCTTTAACACATTATCTTTGAATTCTCATCAGCAATATATGAGGATTCTAATTTCTCTACATCTTTGCCAAGAGCTGTTATATCTGCCTTTTTATTATTATACTTGTTCTATTGAATTGGAAATTTTAGTGCATTGTGGTTTTGATTTGTATTTCCCTAAATACAAAATGACCATGAGCATCTTTTCATGTTTGTTGGCTATTTGTGTATCTTCTTCGGAGACATATATATTCAAGCCTTTTATCCATGTTTGAGTCAGGTTGTTTTTGTTACTGTTGAATTAAAAGAGTTTATCATGTGTTCCAGACAATAACTATTTATCAAATATATCATTTGTAAGTAGTCTCTCTCATCCTACAAGTTGCTTTCTCTATCTGTTCTTAGGATTGTTTGATGCACAAAAACTTAATTTTAATATAGTCCAATTTACCCATATTTTCTGTTACCTATCCTTTTTGGCATCATATAACAAAATCATTATAAAACCTAAATGCAAGTAAGATTTTATGTTTTTCCTAAAAAATATAGTTTTATATCTGTACCATTTTGAGTCATTTATTAATTTATATGTTATTGAATCATTCAAACCCAGTGCCTTCTACATGGTAGAGAACTTTCACAAGATATACCCCTAGTTTGTGTTAATTTTTTATGAATAGTGTAAGGTAAATGTACAGATAAATTCTTTTATGTCTGGGTATCCAACACTATAATATTTGTTTAAAGACTTTCTATTCCATTTAATAGTGTTTGTACCCTTATCAAAATCAATTGACCATGTGTGTGAGGGATAATTTCTGGGCTTTCTATTTTATTCATAGACCTGCCTTTGAATCTTGGCTCTTGAATCTTGGTTACATCTAGTATAACAATCTGTGGATTGTTTAACTTCTCTAGTGAAAACTTCACTCTAATAGAAGGTTTTCGTAAGGGCTGTCACATATGGTATGGACTCGCTTATAAGTGGATATTAAATGTATATTACAGGATAACCACATGATAATTCACAGACCCAAAGAAGCTAAGTAACAAGGAGGGCTCAAGGGAGAATGTTTAATTCTCACTCAGAAGGGGAAACAAAATAGACAGCAGAAGTGGATAAAGAGAGGGACCATTGTAGGAGAGGGAGTGGAGAGAAAGATGAGGATGAGGATCAGATGTGGGGAGAGAGGCAGAGACCTGAGGGCTTAGAGAGAACAGAAACTGAGGGGGGGCATCTCTGAATCAAGCTGGAGACCTGCAACAGTGTAAGCTCCTAGGAGGATATGGGGGTTACTCTAGATAAGACCCCTAGTAGAGGAGGTCATGGAGACTGAAGAGGCCACCTTCTAGCCAGACAGGACTTCTAGTGGAAGGAGGAAAACAGCAACCCATCCACAAAAACTTCAATCCAAAATTTACCCTGCCTACATGATGTGCAGGGATAAAGATAGAGCAGAGATTGAGGGAATGTCCTAACAGTCCCTGGCCTAACCTGAGACGCACCCAATTGGAGTGAGCCAACCCCTGAAACTATTAATGAGACTCTGCTATGCTTACATAGCTGTCCTCTGAGAGACTCCATCCAGCAGCAGATTGAAACAGATGCCAAGACGCACAGTCAAACATTGGGTGAAGCGTATAGAGTTTTGTGGGAAAGTCGTGGGAAAGATAGAAGGACCTGGGGGGCACAGGAGCTTCACAAGAAGACCAACAGGGCTAACTAACCAGGTCCCAGAGGGGCTTGCAGAGACTGAAGCACTAACCCAGGATCATACATAGACTGGACCTAGCCCTTCTACAGAGATGTAGCAGATGGGCAGTTCAGGCTTAATGTGGGTGCCCTTGTAAGGGGAGCAGCGGCTGTTTCTGACATGGACTCTGTTTCCTGCTTTTTGATCACTCACCACTAGTGGGCTGCCTCACCAGGCCACAGTGGAAGAAGGTATACTCAGTCCTGATGCATCTTGATGGGGTGGGCTAGCCTTTCCTGAGGAATAGGGGAAGCGGGATGGGAGAAGTTGGAGGAAGAATGGAGCCAGGAGGAAAGGGAGGAGGGGGCTGCGATTGGGATGTAAAGTGAATAAATTAAATAAATTTTTTTTTTTACTATGTCCCCAGGGTTGCAATCAATGATTGCAAATGCAAACGATAGTAGTTTCCATCAAATAATAAATGACAGTAACCTATTTCTAAAAGCTACTGTAAAAATTAAATGAAACAACATAAAGCATTCAGCCTTCTACATAGTACTAAGAAAGCATGGTTATTTAAAATACTCATACTAATAATATAATACCCTTAAATGAATACAATGATGGATATTAAACTGATACTAAGCACTAAGGATATTAAGTGCTTTTTTCTTCAAATACAAGAAACAAGGTGGTGTGGATCTAGAATTACCTGGAGTTGAATGGCTCTCAGTTTTGTTTTTTTTTTGTTTTTTTTTTGTGTGTGTGTGTGTGTGTGTGTGTGTGTGTGTGTGTGTGTGTTACACAAAGACTGGGCACAAACATATTACTTCCTCATAAGTTGTTTAGATTGGCTTCCTTGTTTCTATCCTTCCATAAACACTAAATTCAAACTAATGTTGCTATGCCAAAGGAAAAAAAAATTAATTTAGGATGAAGTAGAAGGAAGGCAGGCATTTGGCAGACAGCTTTATAGTTTTAAAAGGAGCAACGTCTGGGTTACCATGAAGCACATTACCAGGCCAACCCAAGAGATAAGAGGTATTTACATATATTTAAATATAATCTCCCCCCTGTTTTATTTATTTACTTTTTTTTTGCAAAATAGGCATTATCCCCATTCTATGTAATTATTATTTATTTTATTTTATTTAATCTCTGAGAGATTAAATGATAGGCGATAATGGCAGAACCAAGACTTAAACACAGCTCTATCTGGACCCCAAGGTCTGTAACCTGAAGTAATATAGATTTTATTTAGTTTCTTTGTTAAATGCCAACCGTACTCTTTTTTTAATTTTGTTTTTTTCTTATCAGTTACATTTTATTAACTCTGTATCCTAGCCGTGTCCCGCTTCCTCATTCCCTCCCAATTCCACCCTCCCTCCCTCATCTCCACCGTGCCCCTTTCCAAGTCCACTGATAGGGGGGACTTCCTCCCCATTCATCTGATCCTGTTTTATCAGGTATCTTCAGGACTGGCTGCAAAGCCCTCCTCTGTGGCCTAAGGGGACTGCTCCTCCCTTGGGGGGGGGGGAGGCCAAAGAGCCAGTCATTGAGTTCCTGTTAGAAATAGTCCTTGTTCCCCTCACTATGGGAAACCAATTGGTTAGTGAACTACCACAGGCTACATCTGAGCAGAGGTTCTAGGTTATATCCATACATGGTCCTTGGTTGAATGTCAGTCTCAGAAAAGACCCTGGGCCCAGATATATTTGGTCCTTGTGGAGCTCCTATCCTTTCCCCATCATACTAACTCCCCTTCTTTCATATGATTCTCTGTACTCTGCTGAAGGTTTGGTCATGAGTCTTTGTATCTGCTTTGAAAACACTGCTAGTTAGAGTCTTTCAGATATGCTCAGTAGACTCCTGTCATACGTTCAATGCACATCCCATCTGTCTTTCTAAATGAGGATTGATCATCTTACCCTATGTCCGCTCTCTTGATTATCTTTTTTAGGTGTATAGATTTCATTATGTTTATCGTATCTTATAGGTCTATATAAGTGAGTATATACCATGTTTGTCTTTCTCCTTCTGGGATATTTCACTCAGAATGATCTTTTCTAGATCCCACCATTTGCCTGCAAATTTCATGATTTCCTCCTTTTTGATTGCTGAGTAGTATTCCATTGTGTACAAATACCACAATTTCTGTACCCATTCCTCCGTTGATGGACATCTGGGTTGTTTTCTGGTTCTGGCTATTACAAATAAAGCTGCTGTAAACATGGTTGAGCAAGTATCCCCTTTGTGTACTTGAGCAAAGTTTGGGTATATACCTAGCAGTGGTATAGCTGGGTCTTGAGGAAGCACTATTCCTAATTATCTTAGACAGAGCCAGATAGATTTCCAGGGTGGTTGTACCAGTTTACATTCCCACCAGCAGTGGAGGAGGGTTCCCCTTTCTCCACAACCTCTCCAGCATGTGTTGTCACTTGAGTTTTTCATCTTGGCCATTCTGATGGGTGTAAGGTGAAATCTCAGGGTCGTTTTGATTTGCATTTCCCTGATGGCTAATGATGTTGAGCATTTCTTTAAGTGTTTCTCTGCCATTCGATATTCCTCTGTCGAGAATTCTCTGTTTAGCTCTGTTCCCCATTTTTTAATTGGATTACTTGGTTTGTCGCTTTTCAGCTTCTTTAGTTATTTGTATATACTGGATATTAGTCCTCTGTCAGATAAAGCCAACTTTACTCTTAAGTATAAGAATAACTAAGACAAGTTTCAGGTTTATTTAATGTTTTTTTTTTCATTGTTATTTTCTGGTCTGTGACTAGTAAGCCTTAACAAAAAAATAATGTCCTGTGCTGCTGAATTACCTGTCAGATTAGAGTATTCAAAGCTGCTAGCAAAGTTAGTGTGAGAAATGTAAATTTTTCTAAGTTATAAGCCTGTAATTTTTTTTAATAATTTGTACTAGTAAGTATAAAATGTTAACAGCAATTTTGCTATTTGTAGTTTGTTGCATTTGGCAAGATATGTGGATGGATATAAGTCTCTCCCTCTCTCTCTCTCTCTCTCTCTCTCTCTCTCTCTCTCTGTGTGTGTGTGTGTGTGTGTGTGTGTGTGTGTGTGTGTGTGTGTGTACATGACAAGAGTAGAAACATCTGAGTCAGGAAAATGGAAAAGTACATTAAGGATGATTCCCAGTTAATTCATGTAATTCTGATACTAAAGTCATATCTTTTTCTTTTATTTTGCTTCTAAGTTCAGCCAGTCATTTTTATAAACTCATGCTGTTATTTGTAGGGTAATAAGAACAGAAAATGTATCTAGTTTATTCAAGTTATTTCCTTTGTTATAATTTACTATACAGAGGTATCTTTCAGGACGACTGATGCCATTGTCATAGAAAAAAAAAAGATGGGATGTTTTAGGATATATTTGTGTGCAGAAGGAATTGTGGTAGGGTCCCCTGAGTATATTTTGTGTCGTCTGTGAGAGAACAGAAGTCTAGACTGTAGAGCTGAACTATATAGTTTTGAGTTCTTGTTCAGATACTATACTGTGACTTTCAAAGATTAACTTAAAGGATCAGGCAGTGGGTTTGCTTGTTTTGAGACAAGGGCTCACTGCATAGCCCAGTATATTGCCTTGAATTCCTAGTCCTCCTGCTTCTGCCTTTAGAGATCTGGGATGCGGGTGTGTACCACTACACCCAGCTAGGTTTGAGTTTATGTGAAAAGTATAAATAATAACAGGATTGTCTAATTCAAGGTGGCTAAAAGAATAAAATAATACATCAAAAGCTTTTAGAAAAGTTCCTGGATCATAAAGTTTTCAATAAATGCCAGCTATTTTGTTTGTTATTGTTGATTACTATTATTATTGTTATTATGTGCTGTGAAGTAAGCAAAGAGAATGCCCAAGGTTTTTTTCTTTGTACCCTTGCAATGTGAAATATAGCCTTTTCTTTAAGCTTACAGAAAGTTGTAGTCCATATCCTAAAGACATTTTTTAAACCAACAATCTGGAATTGTATATAATTGCCACATCTTTATGGAAATTTGGCTTTATGACTTTATCATATTTGTGTTGATACAAGAAAATAACACTCCCTTTTGGTGGTTGGTGTAAAGTACGAGCATTGAATTTGGAATATGAAGACTGGTTCTACTTATGATTTAGAGTAAGTTGTTGGACATTTCCATTCCATAATTTGGGACAATACAATCTCTCCATCTCACAGGATACAGGAGTATCAAAAGGAAATGTTGGATGTTTTTCTATTTCATTCTCTTCCTTTTTGAGGTAAGGTCTCACTGGGTAGATCTGGCTGGTCTGGAACATGCTATGTAAAACCAACTGACCTCTTCTCCGTTCCAGTTACTGGAATTTAATGCCTGGCTTATTTATTTATAAGATATTTATTAAGTGGCTACTTTGTGCCAGGTTTTATGTATTACATGTTGAGTATTTTATTGCAACCAAGAAAACAAGTAGCATTTCAGATCCTGATGTAACTTATAGTCTTATAGCAGAGATACCAAATATATAGGAAATACATACTTATTTGTGAGTGAATAATAGTAAGGGGTCTGATTTAATTAAAATGAATAGAGAAAGAGTAACTAAGGAGGTCCTGTTATAATGAGAGGTAGGATAAGAAAGGCAGTGAGGGGCCTGAGAGATGAATTGGTGATTAAGACCACTGGATGCTCTTCCAGAGGATAAGGGTTTGATTCCCAGCATCCACATGGCACCTCACAAATGTCTTTAATTCCAGTTCCAGGAGATCTGACACTCTCTTCTGGCCTCCGAGGGCACCAGGCACACATGGTGCCCAGACATACATGCAGGCAACACATTGATACACTTAAAATAAAACAGTATTTAAAATAAAAATGAAACTGAGCCAGAGGAGTTCTGAAAATCAAGGCAAGGAAGATCTCTGGATGATGGAGGAACTGCCAAAAGAGCAGTGTGGTTGTGAAGTAGTAATGGGAAAACTATGTCACATTGTTCTGCCCAGTTCTCGAACCCCAAAAGACCAGGAATAAACAGACTCCACTGTAAATACATGAGGGTCTTTTTATTACAAATTACAAGCTGCAGCTTGGGCCCACACCCACCCACCACCTTAACGGTGGGAGCTGAGCGCCCTTGTCCAGGTTAGTTGGGTCATTTAAAGATTCTGGTCCCTCCCAGCATGCCCAAGGCAGGGGCAATTCCTGCCTAGCAAGCATCTATTGGTCAAAATGCTACATTTTTAATTGATTGGCTATAGGAAGGTTCCCAGACCATTAATGACCTGGTGTCCCTCCCTAGGGGGATGGGCCAGTTTCCCAGCAACTGTTATCTCTAGTGAGTGAGGAAAGAATGCAGTAAGGCAGTCCTTCCCCTCAGGGCATTACTAGACTTCTCCACCCAAGTAGTTCAGGCCTTAATTAATAATAGCTGCTAATTTTTAATCTTTTGGTCTCTCAACATGAGATTAAAAAGTAAGAGGATCCACGTGCTCCTGCCCACAGTTATCAGTAGACCTTACTTGTTGTACCAAGTGCAAAGTCCTAACCTAGCTAAGAGTTTGGTGTGTTGAAGGGATAAGATGTCAACGTGAATAGAGTCCAACATGAATAAGGCAAAGCTGGTAAGGATGAGCTTAGTTTTTGATTTTAGTAAAATGGTTAGCTGAGGCTTTCAAGCACAAAAGTAATTAGAAAAGTAGGGATTTTTTTAAATAAAAAAGATACATTAGTTCAATTGATGTGTGTGGAAGAAAAATTAAAAGATTTTTAAATAAGCCAGGCACACTGGCACATGTCTTTAATCTTAGCACTTTGGAGGTAGATGCAGAAGCAGATAGATCTCTCAAGTTTAAATTCTAACCTGGTCTACATAGTTAGTTCCAGGCCAGCTAGGGATTCACAGTGAGACCTTGGACCTTGCCATATAATAGATAGATAGATAGATAGATAGATAGATAGATAGATAGATAGATAGATA